>NW_019497674.1:0-340 GCF_002814215.2 Seriola lalandi dorsalis | reverse complement strand
AATTCAGAACAGTCCCTTCACACACTTTTTTGTTGTTGTAGTTGTAGTAGTCTGGCTCTGTTCTTGACTTTCAGTTTCACAGTCAAAAACTCCCGTAAGGTTTTTCAGGTTTGACAATTTAATCCTATAAGATCCCTTAAAAGGTCTAAAAATCCCACGATTGTCTGTCATGTCTAAACCAGAGTGAATTATAGTAGAAAATAATGACATTACTGACTTTCCAATGTACTGGTTTGGAAAGGTTTCTTATAGTTTGTCCAACCCGTTTAGATCAGTAAATATTAGAAACTGTCAAAGGCAACAACCTGCAGCCTCTCTCAAACATTTTAAACAAAAAACT
>NW_019497673.1:0-340 GCF_002814215.2 Seriola lalandi dorsalis | reverse complement strand
CATTTTACATGTTCTTCCAGTGCCTGCTTGGGTTCCTTCATAGTACTTCAGCCTTACTTTACTGTGAGGATCGGACTTTTTTTCACTACAGTATGACGTTTTTATGCCTAATGCAAACATTCTTTTTATATGTGGTCATGAGGCGTCGCGGTACAATGGTTAGCACTGATGCCCAAGAGTAAGAAGGTCAAAGGTTCGAGTCCAGGGTCGGGGCACAAAGTTTGTCGACTTTAAATATTCTTCCTGTGCCTGCTTGGGTTCCTTCAGAGTACTTCAGCCTTACTTTACTGTGAGGATTGTATGCCTTACAAGACAATTACGTTTTCTGATGTTTTTATGC
>NW_019497672.1:0-340 GCF_002814215.2 Seriola lalandi dorsalis | reverse complement strand
AAAATGTTACAGATTTTTCACACAGTTAGCTCTCTCACTGGGCAATTTTCATGTTGTGTGTGTGTGCGTGCGCTTGCCCGTGTGAGCAAGTGAAAGAAGATGACTATAAATTGCCCGAGCTTTCACAGAGCATTCAGTCACTGATGACAGAAGGGGTCAAATCCTCTGCTTGTAAATCAGACATACAGTGAACTGAAGAATGCACACGCAGGCACATGCGCAAATCTCAGGCTAAATTGAGGCTGAAACATGCAAACACATACTTTTATATAGCTCTGAAATTTTACAGAAAATTTGAGACTTTGCCCATGCTTGCATGACTGCAATTGCCTGCATTTGT
>NW_019497671.1:0-340 GCF_002814215.2 Seriola lalandi dorsalis | reverse complement strand
CGTCATAGTATAGTATGGCAGAAAATCGTCCAAAAACGTCATAGTATAGTATGGCATAAAAATGTCAAAAAACATCATGGTATAGTATGGCATAAAAATGTCAAAAAACATCATGGTATAGTATGGCATAAAAATGTCAAAAAACGTCACAGTATAGTATGGCATAAAACTGTCAAAAAAGGCTATTGCATGGTAAGGTACACAACTGTCAAGAAATATCAAAGTATAGTATGGCAAAAAGAGTCATAGTATAATATGGCAAAAAACTGTCAAAAAACATCATAGTATAGTATGGCAGAAAAATGTCAAAAAACGTCATAGTATGGTATGGCATGAAATA
>NW_019497669.1:0-476 GCF_002814215.2 Seriola lalandi dorsalis | reverse complement strand
CCTCCCCCTCTCCCTCCCTCTCTCTCTCTCTCTGTTTCTCTCTCTCCCTCTCTCTCTGTCTCTCTGTCTCTCTCTCTCTGTCTCTCTGTCTCTCTCTCTGTCTCTCTGTCTCTCTCTCTCTGTCTCTCTCTCTCTGTCTCTCTGTTTCTCTCTCTCTCTCTCTGTTTCTCTCTCTCTCTCTCTCTGTCTCTCTGTTTCTCTCTCTCTCTCTCTGTCTCTCTGTTTCTCTCTCTCTCTCTCTCTCTCTGTCTCTCTGTCTCTCTCTCTGTCTCTCTCTCTCTCTCTGTCTCTCTCTCCCTCCCCCTCTCCCTCCTTCTCTCTCTCTCTCTGTTTCTCTCTCTCCCTCTCTCTCTCCCTCCCTCTCTCTCTCTCTGGTCTCAGTCTGTCTGTCCTGGCTGGTGACTCAGAGGGCGAGCGAGACGATCCTCTGTCTGAACACAGTCAGAGCTCTGAACTCAGGTGAGCTATAGGTGTGT
>NW_019497668.1:0-450 GCF_002814215.2 Seriola lalandi dorsalis | reverse complement strand
AAGAGTCACACTTTTGACATAGGCCATTATACAACCGGGGGTAGAATTGCATGTTCCCCTCAACTGAGGATTCAGGCGATTTTACCAGAGGTGGCCAGCATCATGAGGGGGTGATTTAGGCAAAAAAAACATTTTTGTCAAAACATGACTTAGGCCATTATTTTAGGAAGGTGACGATATAGGTTCTGTCATTATTGCCCCATCGAGCTTTACCCACCTCTCAGTGTAAGCTATGTAGCATATGCTGAGCCGATATTTAAATACATTTATTCAAATAATACAGGAAGTGGGTCACGCCCAGATCACAAAATAACATTAGAGGTTGCCCCTGATGCATTCTGGGATGAGAACTAAAAGTGAAAACAGCAAACTGTCGTCAGGCTTTAACAGATGGCCAAATATACTACCCCTATGGCCAATGTTGAACAAATCATTTGCAATGTGTAATCA
>NW_019497667.1:0-423 GCF_002814215.2 Seriola lalandi dorsalis | reverse complement strand
TTAATATACTATGACTTTTTTTAACACTTTCATACCATGCTATACTATGACGTCTTATGCCTTGCTATACTATGACGCTTTTTGACGTTTTTATGCCTTAATATACTATGACTTTTTTTGACATTTTCATGCCATGCTATACTATGACGTCTTATGTCTTGCTATACTATGACGCTTTTTGACGTTTTTATGCCTTAATATACTATGACTTTTTTTGACATTTTCATGCCATGCTATACTATGACATCTTATGCCTTGCTATACTATGACGTTTTTTGACGTTTTTATGCCTTAATATACTTTGACTTTTTTTGGCATTTTCATGCCATGCTATACTATGACGTCTTATGCCTTGCTATACTGTGACGTTTTTTGACATTTTTATGCCTTAATATACTATGACTTTTTTTGACATTTTCATGC
>NW_019497666.1:0-340 GCF_002814215.2 Seriola lalandi dorsalis | reverse complement strand
CTTTAAGGCTAATAACTGATAACTGATTCAAACTGTAATATAATGGATATAATGGAAGCAGAAAAAGGACATATGTATTAAACAGTGAGATCAAACAGTTTCAGTAAATGCAGGGATCATGTCTTTATTATTATTTTTTATTTTATTCAGACATTTTATAATTTTCATAAATCTGTTAAAGGATTTAACCCATAGCCAACAATGTTCCCTCCCTGTCCTCATGCTGTTCAGTATGCATGTAGGTGTTCGGACCTTTTCCATATACATATGTCATGTTTGGAGTTCACCAGTGGAGCTCACCGAATGGGAAAGCATTATTATTATCATTATTATTATTATT
>NW_019497664.1:0-340 GCF_002814215.2 Seriola lalandi dorsalis | reverse complement strand
CTTCCAACGATTATGAAAACAAGATAATCCAGATAAAACAATTATTATTTGTGCTGCATTCTGTTTCGCAACAACTTCGACTTCCTGGTCACGTCTCGGCGTACGTAAGCGACGCAAGTTAGTGGCGTAAGTTACGTTAGTTACTGAGCGGATTATGTTGAATATATTTTATCAAAATGTTAAATATATGTTTAGGAGTTTTCAGTAGGTTGTGGAAGTACAATAACTTTACATCATAATTTATTTTTATTAGTTTTTGTATTATGTATATATTTATTATTTTTTATTTATATCTTTTTTTTGTTTTTCTGTTGAATTGTATTTAAAGTTAAAAAAAAGT
>NW_019497663.1:0-1223 GCF_002814215.2 Seriola lalandi dorsalis | reverse complement strand
ACTATACTATGATGTTTTTATGACTTTTTATGCCTTACTATAATATGACGTTTTTATAACTTTTTATGCCTTACTATACGATGACGTTTTTATGACTTTTTATGCCTTACTATATTATGACATTTTTATGACTTTTTATGCCTTACTATATTATGACATTTTTATGACTTTTTATGCCTTACTATACTATGACTTTTCTGTGCCTTACTATACTATGACTTTTTGATACCTTACTATACTATGACTTTTTTGACTTTTTATGCCTTATTATACTATGACATTTTATAACTTATGATACCATGACTTTTTTATGACATTTTATGCCTTACTATACTATGACATTTTTTTGACTTTTTATGCCTTAATATACTATGATGTTTTTATGACTTTTTATGCCTTACTAAACGATGACGTTTTTTTGACTTTTTATGCCTTAATATACTATGATGTTTTTATGACTTTTTATGCCTTACCATACGATGACGTTTTTTTGACTTTTTATGCCTTAATATACTATGATGTTTTTATGACTTTTTATGCCTTACTATACGATGACGTTTTTATGACTTTTCATGCCTTACTATACTATGACGTTTTTATGACTTTTTATGCCTTACTATACTATGGCTTTCTTATGCCTTACTATACTATGACTTTTTTATGCCTTACTATACTATTACTTTTCTATGCCTTACTATACTATGACTTTTTTATGCCTTACTATACTATGACTTTTCTGTGCCTTACTATACTATGAATTTTATTTCTTTTTATCTATGGCTTTTTATGCCTTACTATACTATGACGTTTTTATGACTTTTTATGCCTTACTATACTATGGCTTTCTTATGCCTTACTATACTATGACGTTTTTATGACTTTTTATGCCTTACTATACTATGACTTTCTTATGCCTTACTATACTATGACGTTTATACCTTATGATACCATGACTTTTTTATGACTTTCTATGCCTTACTATACTATGATGTTTTAATGACTTTTTATGCCTTACTATACTATGATGTTTTAATGACTTTTTATGCCTTATTATACTATGACTTTTTTATGCCTTCTTATACTATGACATTTTATAACTTATGATACCATGACTTTTTTATTACTTTTTATGCCTTACTATACTATGACTTTTTTATGCCTTCTTATACTATGACTTTTTTATGCCTTCTTATACTATGACATTTTATGACTTTTTATGCCTT
>NW_019497662.1:0-340 GCF_002814215.2 Seriola lalandi dorsalis | reverse complement strand
AGTGCAAGTAGTTTTATGTTATTTCATTTAATGTTTTGTGGTCATGGTGGAAGACGGATGTGCGAGTTTATAAGTAAACTCTAGATTTAAATTATTCCAAAGTTCAGTGGAAAATTATTCTCTTCGCCAGGTGGAAACACAGGAGAAGACAGGTGACGCCCATGAAACATGCGCCAGCCCCCAGGGGATAAAACAGTCGTGAACAATTCACACATGGTCAGATGTCAGAGAAGTCAGAAAACCCAGAAAGGTTAGAAGTCAGAAATTTTAGAAACGAGAAAAGGTTAGAAACTCGGCGAGATGCTAAGAAGGAAGAAGATGCGAGAAACAAAGCTAAAAG
>NW_019497661.1:0-340 GCF_002814215.2 Seriola lalandi dorsalis | reverse complement strand
TATGAAGTTTTGTGAATTTTTTTTTGCCTTACTATACTATGATTTTTTATGCCTTATTATACTATGATATTTGGTGTCATTTTTTTGGCCTTACTATACTATGACTTTTTAGGGAATTTTTTTAGCCTTACTATAATATAACTTTTCATGCCTTATTATACTATGACTTTTTATGTCTTACTTTACTATAACTTTTCATGTCTTACTATACTATGACTTTTTATGTCTTACTATACTATGACTTTTTTGGCGTTTTTTTACCATACTATAATATGACTTTTCATGCCTTATTATACTATGACTTCTTTTGCCTTACTATACTATGACTTTTTATACCTTA
>NW_019497660.1:0-340 GCF_002814215.2 Seriola lalandi dorsalis | reverse complement strand
TGGAGACGTGTTTAGGTATCACACGTTAACTTGTTTTTGCCACTTCGGAGGACTATGCATTCACTTACAGTACCTGAATTCCCTCCGACCTTGACCATGACTATGACCTGTCGAACTCCAGCCTTTACTGTAACCTTACCTAAACCGAAAACCAAGTATTAAAATCTCAAATACACTAAAATGTAATGCCTTACCTTGTGGGTACATGTTTTATGTCCACAATGTGATGTAATACAAATATACACTCATCATCCTCTGTTTGTTTTCCCAGTTATTCCATCATTCTGCTGGAGATAGCCACTCGCAGCGACCCCGTCCCCGTAAGTCACAATCTGATTGG
>NW_019497659.1:0-340 GCF_002814215.2 Seriola lalandi dorsalis | reverse complement strand
AGTTTGCTATAAATAGTTTTTAAACTGTTTTTTTGTACCAGGCAGTAAACATGTTTATTTCTGCGGTAAAAAGTCATTTTAACATTGGAGTCTATGGGGCATTTTTCAGCTTTGGATGTTGCCACTTGGTGTGTGCGTGCTGGTCCGCCTCCCGCCCTCCCCTTTGTTCCGCCAGGAGATTCGGCACCGCTGTTCCTTGTTCCCCAATGAGGAGCCAGGGTATAAAGGTGGAGTGAGGAGGCTTGGCCCACGCCAGAGTGTCATCCAGCAGCTATGGAGCTGTCTGTGTGTGTGTGTGTGTGTGTGTGTGTGTGTGTGTGTGTGTGTCTTGGAGGTATCT
>NW_019497658.1:0-340 GCF_002814215.2 Seriola lalandi dorsalis | reverse complement strand
CTCCTCTTCCCCTCCTCCTCTTCCTCTCCTCCTCCTCCTCCTCCTCCTCCTCTCCTCCTCTGCAGTTCTTCGTGTTGTGCCACAGCTTGCTGCAGCTGTCTCAGCTGCTGGTGTCAGGTTACATGAAAAGCTCCATCTCCACCATCGAGAGACGTTACGGCCTCTCCAGCCAGAAGTCTGGGCTCCTGGCGGCTTTCAACGAGGTCAGAGCGGACGCCATTTCTAATCGTCTTATCCTGAAACCAATCCATCCGACCTTTGATGACGTTTGATCGTGTGTGTGTGTGTGTGTGTGTGTGTGTGTGTGTGTGTGTGTGTGTGTGTGTGTGTGTGTGTGTGT
>NW_019497657.1:0-394 GCF_002814215.2 Seriola lalandi dorsalis | reverse complement strand
ACACACTGTGTCTCTTGTGTCTTCTGGCAGCTTCCTGGGATCTTTGATGTGGACTATGTGTCAGCCCAGCTGAGGCATGCTGGGACCCTGGAGACCATCCACATCAGGAAAGAGGGTTTCCCCATACGGATTCAATACTCCTACTTCATCGAGAGGTGTTGCACATATACAAAGCATCCCTGCCTGCACCGTCATTGTAGAACTTAAATGTTATAGGACCATATAGTCTAAAGGTCTCTGTCCATGTGTTGTTTGATTATAGATCAGGTCTAGGTTCTATATTAATACTGTGAAAGTATCAAAGCCTCAGTCCACAGAGAAATACACACAGCCTGTATTCAGAAACTGAGCCTTAAAACCAGCCGTCAGGACTTCTGCAACTTTGTGATGTCAC
>NW_019497656.1:0-340 GCF_002814215.2 Seriola lalandi dorsalis | reverse complement strand
ATAAAATGTAGAGATTCGACCCATGAGCGACTCGTACAGCATTTGTTTTTTCTCCTGAACGTCCGGTCGGCTCAACACTGAAACAAAACATGCGCCAGAGGAAACATTGTATTTCCAATAAAAGCAGCGGCACTAAAGGCCACATACACCACATTGTTTAACTGGCACCATCTGTAATAAAGGAACAAGTTGTCTCTAATAAAAAGTCTACAGGGCATCAGACTGAGCCAAGATCCACCAGTTTATTAGGAACACCTGGATGAAAGTAACGCAGTCCAGCATTAAATCCTCCTTTAACGAAGGTGATAGCGTTCAGCTTGTGTTCACGCTGATCATTCTG
>NW_019497655.1:0-358 GCF_002814215.2 Seriola lalandi dorsalis | reverse complement strand
GAGGTAGAGTACTGTTAACATAATGGTGCCGCCCGGGTGAGGCCGAGTACTAATGATGCCCCCGTGTGAGGCCGAGTAATAATGATTTCCAGTTACTAATAGAGCTCAGACCCAACAGTGTGAACAGTCTGTTTGAATCACAGTGGCTGCTCTGATGCCTGACATTTTAGAGGATATTACTAATACTAGACAAAGGAGAGAGTTATTGTGGTGTAGGCCTATATAGTGTAACCAGGCAAGGTTGAACACCATGTTTAATATCCTGTCCACACAAAGTTTTACAGATCTCACCCCAAAGATTCTCAAGTGTGTGTGTGTGTGTGTGTGTGTGTGTGTGTGTGTGTGTGTGTGTGTGTGT
>NW_019497654.1:0-340 GCF_002814215.2 Seriola lalandi dorsalis | reverse complement strand
GTAGCTCTATGTCAGACACACAGCTACTGAACTGTGCCTGAAATATAAACTGTCACATGATTGTTATTTTCACAAATAAGCATAGAAACATTTTCTGATCTGTTTGATTTAGTGCTAATCAGGAAGAGCAGGATCATCTGTGTTCCCTCAGTGCTTCCTGCAGCATTTTATGTTAGTGCACATACAATAAGTTATATCCACAATGCATGTACAGTAGGCCTATATGTGTCACTGTTTTAGGGGGAGAGTTGTGTATAAAAGGTTTACAGGTGTGTGTGTGTGTGTGTGCGTGTGTGTGTGTGTGTGTGTGTGAGAGTGTGTGTGTGTGTGTGTGTGTGTG
>NW_019497653.1:0-340 GCF_002814215.2 Seriola lalandi dorsalis | reverse complement strand
AAGGCATAAAAATGGGAAAAAAATGTCATAGTATAGCAAGGCATAAAAATGTAAAAAAAAAAAAAAAAAAAAGTCATAGTATAGCAAGGCAAGAAAATGTCAAAAAACATCATAGTATAGTATGTCATAAAAATGTCAAAAAAGGTCATAGTATAGTATGCCATAAAAATGGCAAAAAATGTCATAGTATAGCAATGCATAAAAATGTCATAGTGTAGCAAGGCATAAAAATGTCATACTGTAGCAAGTTATAAAAATGGCAAAACACGTCATAGTATAGCAAGGCATAAAATTGTCATACTGTAGCAAGGTATAAAAATGTCAAAAAAAGGTCATAGTA
>NW_019497652.1:0-340 GCF_002814215.2 Seriola lalandi dorsalis | reverse complement strand
CCACCAAAGTGGTTCTGATGTCATCGGATATATTTGTTTGTCTTGTGCCTGGTCTTCCTCTCTGTCTCTGTCTTCCTCGACCTCTTCTTCTCACTCTTGCTGCTTCCAAGTGTGCAAAGATCTCACAAAAGCTAAACTGAGGTCTATATGTAGTGCTAAGGCTCATATATCTAAAAGTTATAAGTCAAACCTGTTGAAAATTTTTTTTAAAAATGTCATATATTGACATATATGTCTGGCATATACAAATATGTATGTTTATGTATGTTTGCTTATACTGCAGACATGTTTGTGTGTAGGTGTGTGTATGGGTTTTAAGGTGTGTGTAGATGGGTGTAGG
>NW_019497651.1:0-340 GCF_002814215.2 Seriola lalandi dorsalis | reverse complement strand
GGGGGGGCGGGCACACAGACATTTAATCAGATTTCAGTCTTAATTTAGCTAAATTTTGATTGGTTCACAATGATATGTGACATCACCTTTTTTCAGCAGATCACATAGTAAAATCTAATTGAGTAAACATATTTAAGGGGTGTCCTTATCTGAATTGAGGGTCTTCAGATAGATATTAAAGCATTTGAGGCAAAGATGGGATGATTTAGGTCTACAGTCTATAGATATAGATATAGATATATAGATTGACGCAAAATTGTGAAATCGCATCATTGTGAGACCGAAATCTAACAATTATTAGATTGTTTCTCTCCCCAAAAATAAACTTATTTCAAGTTTT
>NW_019497649.1:0-340 GCF_002814215.2 Seriola lalandi dorsalis | reverse complement strand
ATGACTGAAAGTCTGTTTCTAACTACCTCCTGACATTTTCTTTACTGTATTTTGTTGTTGATGGAACTGTCATGACATTATACGTGCAATACTTAATACAATGTGTACAAAACATTTTTTGGTTGAAAAATAAAATAATATAACACTTATAGAATGTCGGCTCAGTCTTAACTGGTTTAGCTCTGCATTCTCCCTTCATGGCCTTTGGAAATTGGACCTTGAACAGTGGTTCACCTTCTTTTGTTTGGGCTTGTGGTCGGTCAGCACTTTCATTGTAGGACATGGCAGCCAGGTAGAGTCTGGAGGTACAGTAAAGAGAAAATCAAAGATGTTAATATTG
>NW_019497648.1:0-397 GCF_002814215.2 Seriola lalandi dorsalis | reverse complement strand
ACAAAGCTAAGGCCTGATATAGTCTTGTGGTCTAGGAGTAGAATGAAAGTATATTTCATAGAGCTGACTGTTCCGTGGGAGGCCTTAGTTGAAGAAGCATATGAAAGGAAAAAGCTCAGGTATGTAGAGTTAGGGGCAGAAGCAGAGCAGCGAGGATGGAAAGTTAGGATTTGTCCAGTGGAAGTAGGATGTAGAGGATTTGTAGCAAGGTCTGTTGTTTCTTTGGTGAGGGAGTTAGGAGGAAGTGGACAGAGTGTGAGGAAAGTTGTAAAGGACATGTCAGATGAGGCAGCAAGATCCAGTCAGTGGATTTGGATGAGAAGGAGTAATGATAGCTGGGGGCCCAGCAGGGGGAGCACTTAGGATAGACAGACTCTTAGGAGAAGCAAGGAAGAAA
>NW_019497647.1:0-340 GCF_002814215.2 Seriola lalandi dorsalis | reverse complement strand
ACACACACACACACACACACACACACACGTCAATGACCCAGGATTTAGACTCTCCGGAAATCCTCCGGTAGGCCTCAGTAGAAATACAAACGGACTGTTCCGTCGTTAAATCGGATTACAGGCCTAAATAATGAAAAATCTGAAGAAAGTCAGATTAAATCTAAACGACACCAAATAGGCTTTTTTTATAACATCATAAAATATTATATAATATTCCGTATTTTTAATGAATGTTGGTTCATTGAAGAGGAAATTTCCTCGCGGTGAAAGAAAAATTAAAATAAAACCGGATGAAGATGTGACGCTGACGTTCAGGACAGGACACTATAGAGGCGGGAAA
>NW_019497646.1:0-580 GCF_002814215.2 Seriola lalandi dorsalis | reverse complement strand
CACTTTTCATGCCTTACAATACTATGACGTTTTTATCACTTTTTACGACTTACAATACTATGACTTTTTTATCACTTTTTACGCCTTACTATACTATGATGTTTTATCACTTTTTATGCCTTAGTATACTATGACGTTTTATGCCTTAATATACTATGATGTTTTTATCACTTTTTATGCCTTACTATATTATGATGTTTTTTTATCACTTTTTATGCCTTACTCTACTATGACATTTTCATCAATTTTTATGCCTTACCTTCTCTTATGTTTTTATCACTTTTTATGCCTTACTATACTATGACGTTTTCATGAGTTTTTATGCCTTACTATACTATGACGTTTTTATCACTTTTCATGCCTTACTATACTATGAAGTTTTTATCACTTTTTATGCCTTAGTATACGATGACGTTTTTATCACTTTTCATGCCTTACTATACTATGAAGTTTTTATCACTTTTTATGCCTTAGTATACGATGACGTTTTTATCACTTTTCATGCCTTACTATACTATGACGTTTTATGCCTTAATATACTATGATGTTTTTATTACTTTTCATGCCTTACTATACTATG
>NW_019497645.1:0-340 GCF_002814215.2 Seriola lalandi dorsalis | reverse complement strand
CACACACACACACACACACACACACACACACACACACACCCACACACACACACACACACACATGTGTTCAGGCCCCACCTCCATAAAAGTCCACATTTCTGGACTGAATTTGTCATGCTGTCTTCACCTCATATGTCCCTTGTGACGAAAGGAAAGAGTTGGAAAGTCTCCTACAACGATGACGATCGCCTCAGCTCAGGATGGCTGAGTGCGTGTCGCAGTGTATCCACAAATCTACTGTTTTTAATAACCTTGAACAAATGGCTGACATCTGAAAAGGCCATGTTGTTTTATCGCTGTCAAATTTGCAAAATGACGATGATTCTGAAGTTCTGCTGTT
>NW_019497643.1:0-340 GCF_002814215.2 Seriola lalandi dorsalis | reverse complement strand
AGGAAGAAAAGAGAATGGAGATTTAATCATTAGGCAGATGCTTCCCACCTTCAGTATTAACTCTCCTAATTCAAACCCACAGAGTGGACAGGGGACAAAACTTGATCACCGCTGACATCGGTACGACACGTGAGTATTGACAAAGAAAACACATTTCAAAAGACACAAGTTCAAAGTGAGAGAACACAACCTCAGCCGTCACCCACATTCTTTATATGTGGTTGTGGGCTGACGGGAGACAGTTTATACTGTATCTATAAACTACAAGAGAGACTGGTGCTGCAGCATCACACCTGCAGCAAACACTGTCACTACTGCTGCTCCTGTAACTAGGAAGCTC
>NW_019497642.1:0-598 GCF_002814215.2 Seriola lalandi dorsalis | reverse complement strand
TTTTATGCCTTACTATACTATGACGTTTTTTTGACATTTTTATGCCTTACTATACTATGACTTTTTTATGTCTTTTTATGCCTTACTATACTATGATGTTTTTGTGCCTTACTATATTATGAAATTTTTATGACATTTTATGCCATACCATACCTTGACTTTTTTTGATGTTTTTGCGCCTTATTATACTATGACGTTTTTACGACATTTTATGCCTTTCTTTACTATGACGTTTTTTTGACATTTTTATGCCTTACTATACTATGACGTTTTTATGACTTTTTATGCCTTACTATACTATGACTTTTTTTGACATTTTTATGCCTTACTACACTATGACTTTTTTTGACATTTTTATGCCTTACTATACTATGACTGTTTTTTTTGACATTTTTATGCCTTACTATACTATGACGTTTTTTGACATTTTTATGCCTTACTATTCTCTGTTGTTTTTATGACATTTTATGCCTCACTATACTATGACTTTTTTTGACATTTTTAAGCCTTACTATACTATGACTTTTTTTCGACATTTTTGTGTCTTACTATACTATGACTCTTTTGACGTTTTCATGCCTTACTATACTATGACTTT
>NW_019497641.1:0-340 GCF_002814215.2 Seriola lalandi dorsalis | reverse complement strand
AGACACCACATCTGGAGCAATGAGTGACAGTTACATCAGTACTACAGTAGAAGCTGTCATTATACTAATACCACAAGTACTGCAGTATCTGTAGTAGTACCAGTCATTATACTAATAACAGAAGTACTGCAGTATCTGTAGTAGTACCAGTCATTATACTAATACCAAAAGTACTACAGTATCTGTAGTAGTATTTACAGTAACAGCAGCAGAAACTTTGGTAGCTGGGAGTACAGTAGTATCAGTAGTAGTATTAGTAGTAGTATTAGTAGTAGTATCAGTAGTAGTATCAGTAGTAGTATCAATAGTAGTATCAGTAGTAGTATCAGTAGTATCAGTA
>NW_019497640.1:0-340 GCF_002814215.2 Seriola lalandi dorsalis | reverse complement strand
GGTGATTACAGAGCCAGGGAGCGAGCACAAGAGAGGAAAAGAAGCTAGAGAGAGAGAGAGAGAGAGAGAGAGAGACATTGGGAGAAAGAAGATGATAAGCTATTTAGATAATTGATGGATGGATGTTCTGACTTGTGGACCCCTGTAAGTTACATTCAAGTAATTTTCCAGATGACCCCCTACCCCCAAAGAAAATGATACATCTGTCATGCTTATATTTATTATGATTTCTGTTTTCCAAAGAGAAAGAAATATAGCTGCCATTCGGAATTGGTCTAGGTCTAAGATGACCAAATGAAACCATCGTGTCCATTTTCCAATGACTGGAAATGCATTGACA
>NW_019497639.1:0-340 GCF_002814215.2 Seriola lalandi dorsalis | reverse complement strand
TCTGTTCTCAGTTTGGCCTCAGTCTGGTCTCAGTCCGGTCTCAGTCTGTTCTCAGTCCGGTCTCAGTCTGGACACAGTCTGGTCTCAGTCTGGTCTCAGTCTGTTCTCAGTTTGGCCTCAGTCTGGTCTCAGTCCGGTCTCAGTCTGTTCTCAGTCTGTTCTCAGTTTGGCCTCAGTCTGGTCTCAGTCCGGTCTCAGTCTGATCTCAGTCTGTTCTCAGTTTGGCCTCAGTCTGGTCTCAGTCTGTTCTCAGTCCGGTCTCAGTCCGGTCTCAGTCTGGTCTCAGTCTGGTCTCAGTCTGGCCTCAGTCAGGTCTCAGTGTGGCCTCAGTCTGGTCTCA
>NW_019497638.1:0-413 GCF_002814215.2 Seriola lalandi dorsalis | reverse complement strand
ATGTGTAACAGTAGCTGTGTACATGTGTGAACAGAAAGTAGATGAGTGAGATGCTCCCATGCACCCCTCGGCTCACGGTTGCCTGGGGTTAAGTGGAAAGGGTAAGAAGTTGCAAGAAACCCAATACAGCTCCAGAACAAAAAAAAATCTATATTCCTGAAGGAATGGTGAGCAGGGCTGGGTTTGATGTTCATGAAGGTTGAGAAGAGAAGAGAAGAGAAGAGAAGAGAAGAGAAGAGAAGAGAAGAGAAGAGAAGAGGAGAGGAAAGATGAGAAGAGAAGAGAAGAGAAGAGAAGAGAAGAGAAGAGAAGAGAAGAGAAGAGAAGAGAAGAGAAGAGAAGAGGAGAGGAGAGGAGAGGAGAGAAGAGAAGAGGAGAGGAGAGGAGAGGAGAGGAGAGGAGAGGAGAGGAGA
>NW_019497637.1:0-340 GCF_002814215.2 Seriola lalandi dorsalis | reverse complement strand
CATAGCTGACTCCTTCGTTGCTATGGTAACCCATGGAGTAACCTGAGCAAAATCTCTTTTCCTCTCCTGCTTTTAATTCCTAAAAATGAAAACTACTTTCTAGAAATGTTTCCGCACAGGCACTGGAAACCGTGTGCGTCAGTAAAAACACACATTGGACTCACCCAGGCAGCGGTAGGGCACAACGATGTGCATGTGACTGCGACACTGCTTGCGCCCCTTCTTGCACCAGTTCTGGATGCTGACTGGCTGGTTGGCCTCCACCACGTTGGTAATCTGGAGCTCTGGGTACACCTACACACACACACACACACACACAGAGTATTGTATATTGTAACAG
>NW_019497636.1:0-402 GCF_002814215.2 Seriola lalandi dorsalis | reverse complement strand
ACAGAGCGTGGGGGTGTGTTGTTTCATATTCCAGTGAGACACTAAAATACTATCAGGGAAATCCAGTTGGAGGAAACAGATTCATGTGATTTAAATCTCATTCGATGCCAGCACAGTGGCTTGTAATACTTTTTACAACTCTGGAAAATCATAACGCTTAAAGCTTATTCATATTTAAATTAATTCATATTTTTAGTGCAATAAGATGTTATGTAAAAAATTATGTGGAAACATTTTGAGAATTTGTCCTAAACACTGATTTCATATTCGTTATTTCTGAACACGATCAACCTAAAGCCAGAAACCAGAGAAGTGAGACTCAAGACAGGACGTCGTCACGGGTAACCGGAGTGGAGTATTAGTTTTATTATTGGTTTCTCAAACATAAAAAAAAAAAAAAAA
>NW_019497635.1:0-436 GCF_002814215.2 Seriola lalandi dorsalis | reverse complement strand
CCAGTGTTCCTTGTGTTTATTCCAAATAAACTGGAAGCATAAAAAAAACATCATTTTCTGCTTTGACCGTCCAAGCTTTCATGAACTGAGTCTGCTCAGTACAGTTACAAGATTCATGTTCAAGAAGCTGTGGGTTGGTCCTTTAACAGTCGACATTAGCATGCTGGTCACTCATCAAGAACTTTGAGGGTTTGAGTTCTGCCAGCGGGGATGTCACATCCCTCGTCCTCTATCGACATGTGTGAGGGAACACCAGGATCATCTCAGCACGTAAACACACACACACACACACACACACACACACACACACACACACACACACACACACACACACACACACAGCTCTGCAGTTGTGATCAATGGTGATTATGCCAAGGGTATATGTGTTTTGTGCGTTTATGTGTGTGTAGGTGTATGTGTGTGCGTGCATGCGTGC
>NW_019497634.1:0-340 GCF_002814215.2 Seriola lalandi dorsalis | reverse complement strand
TTTTTTTTTTTTTTTTTTTTTTTTTTTACTTCTATTTTTGTGCATGTAGGCTAAGTGGAAGACGAGCGAAAAAAAAAAAGCAAAGCCTTGCAGCGAAGTTGAGCCGAGCCATGCAGAGGCCAGGAGTAATCGCAGCACAAATGAATTTGCCAAATAGGCGTTCTGTTGCGCCCAGAGGCAGTTTTCCTCACAGGGGAATAACACAGGATGATCTGTCTTCATAATACAATCGTCTTTTAATGCATAATTTATGTATGTTTCCAAGAAAATTGATATTTAACATACCTATTCTTAAAGATATGAGTCAAGAGTGTACAACCTTTTTTCATACTAAAAAAAA
>NW_019497633.1:0-621 GCF_002814215.2 Seriola lalandi dorsalis | reverse complement strand
TGATGCTTAATTCAGCCAGCATGTTCAACCACAGCTGGCAATACAGCAAAACAACTTCATCTGGTGTCTTTCACACAAAGCTGTACAAAGCTGCTGTTCAGGGTTTTAAGTCATAAATTCAAATCGTTTAGGCTCATTCATCAGGTCTTTATTTTCCAAAAAACCTCCTGCCCAGATGTTGTTATAGTACGAAGACATGGTAAACCTGGTCTGGAATTCATGTAGTGGGACAGAGCTCTGAGACTGATCAGAGTGACAGGTTGATATGTTTATATTTTTATATTTTTATATAACTCACCTGTTTACATCATTATTATTATTATTATTATTATTATTATTATTATTATTAAGGCTTAAAGTTCTGTATAATTGAGGGCATGGCCTCTTTGAGTGACAGGTGGGTGAGCGTATGTTTGTCACAAACTCTTTGTCCATTTTTGGATTACCCGGGAATTAGGTCAGGCACTGCCAAGAAGGCGAAAGCAGTCAAGCTCACTCTGAGCTTCAAAACCGCTCTTCAGACACCTGTGGGTGACATCACGGAGGCGACATCCATTTTTATTTACAGTCTATGGTTTGCAACAAGGAAAGGGAACTGTTTCAAACCAGTAACAGCCCTGA
>NW_019497632.1:0-340 GCF_002814215.2 Seriola lalandi dorsalis | reverse complement strand
CTTCACCACCCGGCCTCAGTAGTATCCTTGCACCATCTAATTTATAAACTCGCTTAGCAAAAATCCTTGTTAATAGACAGCTGTTCAAGGCTGTACTAGAGAGTTTTTGAAAAATGTGGATCTTAAATTAACATGCTAAATTTTAAAAAATATGAAATAGGCCTAAAAAAGTGTAGCTTCAGTTTCTTTTTCTTTCTTTCTTTTTCTTTCTCACCCCAATTAGTTCTCTGACGTCATCCCTTCCCGTCCTCCCATCGAGCCATCTTACCATCAGAAATGAGGTGCCACAGGACTCTTTGCTTGGTCCATTTACATTATACATAAATAACATAACTGTTTC
>NW_019497631.1:0-340 GCF_002814215.2 Seriola lalandi dorsalis | reverse complement strand
CTGTTGTTTACAGCGAACACTCTTAGTATTCTTCCTCCTATAGATAGATAGATAGATAGATAGATAGATAGATGTGCATACATGTGTCCACTGGTTGAGATGACACCCTTACAGGAGCTTGACCAGTAAGGTGCAATAAAGGTGCAGCTGACCTCAAACTCGGTGAGGAGAAGGTGAAAAGTTTCTGGTTGTAGCTTCAGAGTGTAATTTACTCTCTCAATCTGTGTAATAATGGTGATGGCAGCCGGTTGCTTAAGTGATTCAGAGAAAGCGGGAGGAGGAGGAGTTTGACGATGATGATGAGGCGAAGATGAGGAGGGTGGCGTGTTGAGGCGGGGGG
>NW_019497629.1:0-394 GCF_002814215.2 Seriola lalandi dorsalis | reverse complement strand
GTAGCGCAGGGGAGCTGCAAACACACAAACACACATGCACGCGCACACACACACACACGCGTGCACACACACACACACACACACACACACACGAAGACAGTGTTTGAGCTGAGAGTTTCCAGTTTACACTGGCAAACACCGGCGGCAGGTAGAGTGGTCTTGGTTAAACAAGATAAACAAGAACTTGGAGCTTCATTAAAGAGCTCGACTTTTCTAATTAAATCCTGTTTGTATTTTGAAAGTGTGTCTGAGGCATTATGGGTAAGAAATATTCAGCACAATGTTGTCATCTGGTTTGAAAGATTGAATGTTGTCCGGACTTAGAAGTGATTAAACCTCCACCTTTAAGTAGATTGTTATAAATACTTACATTAACACATAATCTAGACAAACA
>NW_019497628.1:0-340 GCF_002814215.2 Seriola lalandi dorsalis | reverse complement strand
GCTAAGACGTGCAGCAAGCCAACGGTGTTTACAGACTGAATAGAAAGAATATAAAATGTAAAAGAATAAAACATTTGATTTTGTGAATTTTCTTCTTGTCATCATGTTCTTCTCACATCAAGTCAAAGAGGTGAGTCAGGTTTAATTAATTTAGCACTTTGCTAACAAAGGCTTGGTAAAACCTCGGTGCTGTTCATGTCTTAATATTTACAGCTGGTTCACTGGTTCCTCAATCAATATGGAGGGTTGATGAACTATAGATACGGAGGAGTCTGTGTGCAGCGTCTGTGTGTTGCTTCGTTTTTATTAAAGTGAGAGAGTTTTGGTTTTAAAATATTGA
>NW_019497627.1:0-340 GCF_002814215.2 Seriola lalandi dorsalis | reverse complement strand
CCAACAAATGAATAGTATAGTAAGGCATTAGATTCACAGATGAAAATGTAATTAGACTGTGGGAGGAACCATAGGATCCATACTAAATGTGTAAACACCACACACAGAAGTCCAAAGCTGGATTTGAACCAACAACCTTCACAATGAGAGGCAACAAATTCTAACCATTGTACTATCATACCTTGACAGTTCTAAAGAATACCTTAATAGGTCGTTTTAACATCCCAGCATAGTAAAGCATAAAAGCATTGTATTGTAAGAAAGCACAAAAATGTTAAAAGGTCATGGTAATGTAGGGTATGAAAATATGAAAAAATGTCATAGTATATTAAGGCATATA
>NW_019497626.1:0-485 GCF_002814215.2 Seriola lalandi dorsalis | reverse complement strand
TGACGAAGGCTGGGCTGTACCGGACCATCCGGAGGGTCCTGGACATCGACGGCTGGTATCTCATGGCCACTGAGTACCTGGAGTGCCGTCGATGCAAGAAGAAGGTTGGCGGGTGGTCACAGGGCATCATACGACAGCTGTCCCCCACCTGCATCTGCCGGTTTCCAGCCGTACTTATGTACAAGTAAGAGAACATTCATCTCTGTGTATTTGTATCTCTGTCGTTTGCTTTGAACGTAGCGTTTGAAGTGTTCACGCGGTGACGCAGCTGTATATAATGTCGGTGCTGTGTTTTCCGCAGGTTGTCCTGTGACCTCAGGGTGGTTCAGCAGCTGAGGTCTCGCACTCTGGGCAACAGTGCTACTGGGCTGTACAACACCCTGCGGGAGGCGCACTCGGACTCCTGGATGCGGAAAGCGATCGAGTACCTCGGCGTGTGCGAGCAGTTCCTGGCCTTGAGGGGGCACGTTACACCGCCGCCCCAG
>NW_019497625.1:0-348 GCF_002814215.2 Seriola lalandi dorsalis | reverse complement strand
TGAGTGGTTTATACAGCTAAAAAAAACACTTAAAAAACAAACAAAGCCAAAATATTTTTCCTTTCAGGACTTGTTTTCACAGATGGAAAAAACAAAAACTTAGAAAACTGAAAAAAAAGTTAAAAAAAAACAAACTTTATCTTTTCTTTCGCTAGCCGCTCTTGGGTTGTTTTCACTGATGAAACATGGAACGTTATTCCCAGAAAAAAAAAATTCACTTGCCTCTCAGGGTTTCTGTAAAAACCTGTTTTCACATTTAACTTGTGCTAGAGGAAACACCCAGCGAGACTGCAGCAGCATTCCCAACCATCTCAGACAAGTTATTCCACCTGAGGAGCCTTTAACTCC
>NW_019497624.1:0-929 GCF_002814215.2 Seriola lalandi dorsalis | reverse complement strand
TATAGTAAGGCATAAAAATGTTAAAAAACGTCATAGTATAGTAAGGCATAAAACTTCATAGTATAGTAAGGCATAAAAATGTTAAAAAAAACAAAAAAACGTCATAGTATAGTGAGGCATAAAAATGTTAATAAAACGTCATAGTATAGTAAGGCATAAAACGTCATAGTATAGTGAGGCATAAAAATGTTAATAAAACGTCATAGTATAGTAAGGCATAAAATTTCATAGTATAGTTAGGCACAAAAATGTAAAAAAAATGTCATAGTATAGTAAGGCATAAAATTATCAAAAAAAAGTTATAGTATAGAAAGGCATAAAACGTCATAGTATAGTAAGGCATAAAAATGTAAAAAAAAAATCATAGTATAGTAAGGCATATAAATGTAAAAAAACGTCATAGTATAGTAAGGCATAAAAATGTTAAAAAAACGTCATAGTATAGTCAGGCAAAAAACTTCATAGTATAGTAAGGCATAAAAATGTAAAAAAAAGATTTCATAGTATAGTAAGGCATAAAAATGTTTAAAAACGTCATAGTATAGTAAGGCATAAAAGTTCATAGTATAGTAAGGCATAAAAATGTTAAAAAAAAAAAAACGTCATAGTATAGTGAGGCATAAAAATGTTAATAAAACGTCATTGTATAGTAAGGCATAAAATTGGAAAAAAAAAAAGTCATAGTATAGAAAAGGCATAAAACGTCATAGTATAGTAAGGCATAAAACTTCATAGTATAGTAAGGCATAATAATGTTAAAAAAACGTCATAGTATAGTAAGGCATAAAAATGTTAAAAAACGTCATAGTATAGTAAGGCATAAAACTTCATAGTATAGTAAGGCATAAAAATGTTAAAAAAAAAAAAAAACTTCATAGTATAGTGAGGCATAAAAATGTAAAAAAAAGATTTCATAGTATAGTAAGGCA
>NW_019497623.1:0-340 GCF_002814215.2 Seriola lalandi dorsalis | reverse complement strand
CCCCCTCTCTCTGCCTCCCCATTTCCTGTCTCTCTCCACTATCCTGTCCAATAAAGGCACAAAAGCCAAAAAATAAATATACTATGATGTTTTTTTTACGTTTTATGTCATACTATATTAAGGCATTATGACGTTTTTTGGCATTTTTATGACTTATTATACTGTGATGTTTTTTGACATTTTTATGACCTACTATACTCTGTTATTGTATGCCTTACAATAGTATAATGTTTTAATGACCTTTTAAGCCTTAATATACTATGATGTTTTTTTTATGTTTTTAATGCCATACTATACTATAACGTTTTTTAGCATTTTTATGACTTACTGTGCTATGTTG
>NW_019497622.1:0-340 GCF_002814215.2 Seriola lalandi dorsalis | reverse complement strand
ATGTCCAGTCAGCCAATCAGAAGAGAGGCTCGGAGGCCAACACAAGACGCCCTGTTCTTGCCAGAGCTCCAGACAGAGGTGTGAGAGATATGTAAAACTATATTGAGATGATTTTTGGTACTTTAAACCACAGATATGTAAATCTTCTTCCTTCACTGTATCCCAGCATGCACTGGAAGGAAAGCAGGAAAATGGTTTAACACACAACAACACACAATCACACACACATTCAAACCTGTGGATAATTCAGAGTCCGAGTCAGAGTACGTATATATATATATATATATACACACACACACACACACACACACACACACACACACACACACACACACACACA
>NW_019497621.1:0-340 GCF_002814215.2 Seriola lalandi dorsalis | reverse complement strand
GTCCTGTGTAGGAGACTCACCTGTGTGTGGGTCACCTGACAGCAGCAGAGTGAAAGGACACTGATTTACAGTGCATTAGTCAAACTTTATCATGGTGATGAATGGACTGAGTCTGCTCTTTCTGTTCAACAGCCATGGTGAAAGACAAATTACACACTTGTCTCTTATTGTTTAATGAACATGAAGCACAGGGTGTGTGATGTGTGTGTGTGTGTGTGTGTGTGTGTGTGGGATCAGCAGAGACTGCAAACACAACTGGGTAAAGCTTTTTGTTATAATTTAAATCTTCACTTCATCATTTCCACCCACGTCAGCACACACACACACACACACACACACA
>NW_019497620.1:0-340 GCF_002814215.2 Seriola lalandi dorsalis | reverse complement strand
CACCGCGCTGAATGTTTTGTGTATCCTGCCTTATATTTCCCCCTGACGTGTGTGACAATACGGCAGATTGTCTGGTTTGCTGAATCGGTTTCCAGAGAGAAAATATGAATGAGCCAGGTGGTTATGAATGGCTGCGGGGAGAGGGAGCACGCGAGGTGTCTTTCATTGATGAGTGTAGTGATCCTACGCCACAGTATTTAGTGGAACAGCATGCGCATCAGAACCGTGACAATAGATAACGCGCGGTATCTCAGTTTGTAGACAGCAAGCAAACTCTCGCACGCGCGCGCGCATGGACACACACACACACACACACACACACACACACATACACACACAC
>NW_019497619.1:0-340 GCF_002814215.2 Seriola lalandi dorsalis | reverse complement strand
CTCTCTCCTCTCTCCTCTCTCCTCCTCTCTCCTCCTCTCTCCTCCTCTCCTCTCTCTCCTCTCTCCTCCTCCTCTCTCCTCCTCTCTCCTCAGGCCTCCTCCTGTCTTCAGGACAGTGTGTTTCTGGAGGAGGAGAATGTGCGTGTCGGTTTGTTGTTTGCCTCTAAAGCTCTGATCCAGCTGATGATCAACCCCTTCGTTGGTCCACTCACCAACAGGTCAGTGAGTCACATGACCTGACGCTAACCATCACTTTGATTATGGGTTAATCAGTTATTACCTTGTGATTTATTACGTCGATGAAATGTCAACAAGTTCACCAAAGTCTCTCTCTCTCTCT
>NW_019497618.1:0-340 GCF_002814215.2 Seriola lalandi dorsalis | reverse complement strand
TCCACGTGTTTAATATTGTAACCATAACAACAGGTTTCTGGTCTTGGTGACAGGAAGTGGAACCTGATGTGGTCTCTGCTGTTGTAAGTTGGACATGTTGTTCACTCTGAAGCTACAGAGTGGTTATCTGAGTGACTGCAGCCTCTACGACCTCTGACCTCTGACCTCCTGCAGTTCTCAAAGTGTCTGATCCACTAACTCGTCTCTGTCATGATGTGACTTTTAACACGTTAGTGAGATCACAGGATGTCGTGACATCATCGACGTCAGTGTTACATAATCCACGCACACACACGTACAAACATCCACACACACACACACACACACACACACACACACA
>NW_019497617.1:0-340 GCF_002814215.2 Seriola lalandi dorsalis | reverse complement strand
CACTGGTTCCCTTTTGTGCTCCAAGTGTCAACGACAGTCGTTTGCATGACTGTCGTTGGTGGAAAGTTGGTTTCGACTTCGTTAGTGCTCTATTGTGTTATAACGACAGTCGTTGGAGTCACTCGCCACTTGTGAACAGTTATTCTTGGAGGCTAGATTGTTGAGTCTCCTGGGAAGGGATGAAAGGGCAGCATTGTAATTGTTTGTGCCTGCAGTTGCAGTAGCCCTTTTCGCCTATAGAGGGTGCAGTCCAGGTGCACCAATAGTGTATCTAAGAAAATGTATGTGTTTTTCCACAGTCTGTGTAATTTACAGGAAGTGAGGTACCTGGAATTCGTTT
>NW_019497616.1:0-341 GCF_002814215.2 Seriola lalandi dorsalis | reverse complement strand
TTTTTTTTTTTTTTTTTAGAATTAGCATAGTTAGACAATTTTGGTTCATTTTTCTTTTTAGGATAGAAATT
Organism: Seriola lalandi dorsalis; assembly: GCF_002814215.2. Lineage (NCBI taxonomy): Eukaryota > Metazoa > Chordata > Actinopteri > Carangiformes > Carangidae > Seriola > Seriola lalandi. Next base: position 270 of record NW_019497616.1, on the reverse strand, counting down.
GAGTTTTTCAACTCCCTTCAGGTAGAGTCCTATTTTGGTTATATTCTGTTTTTTTTTTTTAAATTTAAGCAGCATCCATTTTGCCCTGTACCCCTCCTTTAGTTATCCTCACCTTTTTGGTACTGTAGTTTACTTATTTAATCCTCCTGATTACTTGTTGCCTCCTTTTTTCTCTAACTGGGTCGTAACATAAATGGGGGCTCATCCGCTCATCTGTAAAAATGCCCGGTACCAAATGCATTGTAGTTTGAAGGTTTTTGTGTGAAGGTT
>NW_019497615.1:0-594 GCF_002814215.2 Seriola lalandi dorsalis | reverse complement strand
CACAAGTTCCAGAATGTGAAACTGTTACTGTCAAAACATTTGTCTGCCTTTCTAAAAGCAACAACACTTGAGTTTAATACTTGTTTGTATCTTAACATCAGCTCCTGATAAACATCTAAAAGCGACAACAGTTTAACTTCTACTGATCGTCTTTTTTCTGGTAAGTGCCTTTGACCTTGTATTCTCTTGTTTTTTCTGTAAAGGTTAAACTGACGACCATGGTCGATGTAAGGTTAAGTAAGGTAACAATAGCTATGACTACTATTACTACTACTACTACTACTACTACTACTACTTTGGCCTCCTCTGTTTTGGTTAAAACTAGTCAATCCTCTAACCTAGCATCACAGAATAAGAGGGGTTCAAATCAGCATAAAGCGATCACAATGTAAACACGTCTCCAGTGATCCTACAGCTGAAATTCCCCGGTCATAGATTTGGTGAAACACCTGACTACACAGATGAACGTTAACGTGACCGCGGTGTGGAGTCCAATGTTGACCAGATGAACTTGACTGAAGAATATGGAGTATAGAAAATGGCAAGGACCTCATTGTATTAATATATATTTTTAAACATTCAATAATATTTTTC
>NW_019497614.1:0-341 GCF_002814215.2 Seriola lalandi dorsalis | reverse complement strand
AAATGTTGCACGTTGGAATAAGCACTATACAACAACCCACTTGTCATCCATTATATATTAATAGCAGTTGTAGAAGTAGTAACATATAACAATACTGCAGAACCCTGCAGAAAAATGTTTGCTTTTCTGTCATGCATGCAATCAAAATGGGATAAGTGAGGCACCCCAAATCGTTTCTCTGTTAAAGTGTGTTGAGTTATGATTCCAGCTTTAATATAAATTCATTAGTTTTTGATGAATACTGCAGTACAGCTGGTGGAGATAGCAGAACACTGATTGTGCTCTTATTAATCCTGATTGTTGATAAATGTTACATTAAAAGTGGTTCCTCGCTATAACCT
>NW_019497613.1:0-341 GCF_002814215.2 Seriola lalandi dorsalis | reverse complement strand
CTTTTTTGTGCCATACTAAACTATGAAATTTTTTGACTTTTTTATGCCTTAATATACTATGTCTTTGTATTCCCTGCCATACTATGACGTTTTTGTGTCCTTTTATGCCATAATATACTATTACGTTTTTTTGACATTTTATGCCATACTATACTATGACGATTTTTGGCATTTTTATGCCTTACTATACTATGTCGTATTATGTCTTACCATACTATGAGGTTTTTAAGACCTTTTATGCCATAATATAATATGATGTTTTTTTGACATTTTGTGCCATACTATATTAGGATGTTTCTTGGCATTTTTATACCTTTCTACGCTATGTTGTTGTATTCCTT
>NW_019497612.1:0-550 GCF_002814215.2 Seriola lalandi dorsalis | reverse complement strand
TGTGGACAAACATTAAACTATCTTTTATGTCAGAATCCAACTATACAGTGTATTAATAAGTCAAATCACAACATCCCACAAAGATCAATGAATCTTTACCAGAAGTGACGGAGCAGATGAAGAAAAATCCACCTTCAAACTGCCAGTAATCAGCTGGATCCTTGGATCATCTGGGGGAAGAAATAACAGCCTAAAGATGTTGTTTAATACTTTTATCATATATTATTATTATCATCCCCATATAAGATGTTTTACCCTCCTCTTCCCCTTTTAAAAATGTGCCGCAGTAACACGTTTACTCAGAGTACATCACCTTTCATCACCAGCAGTGAGGGACCGTTTACGTGCTGACGTCACTGCAGCGTCTCCTCGCCAGTCTCTGGAGTTTCTGTTTCCGGTAGAGTTTAGACTTCTGCTCCTCAATGTGTTTCCTGGTCCTCTCTGTCTGAGTGTACAAGACAGTGTCCTCAGTCACTTTACTCATTCACTTCACTCATTCACCTCTCATCAGTTCATTTAAGCTTTAAACCAGCTGACAACATTAACACAC
>NW_019497611.1:0-339 GCF_002814215.2 Seriola lalandi dorsalis | reverse complement strand
ATAGTACTAGACGAATGCATACATGCTTGTACACTACACTTGCACGCACACACACACACACACACACACACCAGCACACACCAGCCTGCGGTGAGTGAATGTACAAGAAATTAAAGCGGCATCAATGGAAAAGCCCTGCTAATAGGAAGCTGTCAGGAAACCACAGCAACAGCAGGAAAATTATCTTGACTTCTTCATTTTTGCACTTATGAGAAATGGACCAAAGTATGTCAGGAACTTATTCTAACAACATGAGAAGTGCTTGCTTCAAAGCAATATTCCACTTTGGTATGACATACGCCTTTGTGGTCAGCCATCAGTATTATTAAACCTTGGGAG
>NW_019497610.1:0-341 GCF_002814215.2 Seriola lalandi dorsalis | reverse complement strand
TTTAGGAATGATACAAAAGAGGACGTTTTTGTACACCAGGTAAGTTGTAGGTTGTGTTGTTTTCTAATTTTTTTTTAAAACAATCACAAATTTAAAATCTCACATCTGAACTTTTCATGTTTTCAGACAGCCATCAAAAAGAACAACCCGAGGAAATACCTTCGCAGTGTTGGAGATGGAGAAACTGTGGAGTTTGATGTAGTCGAGGGAGAGAAGGTAAACTATGTTCTGGTTGGTAATCCAGTTTTGTGACAAGGTCGAACGTCCTGATTTTAATTTGCAGCTCCTTTTATTTATTTAAATAAAAAAAAAAAAAAAAACACCCCAGTAATTGTTCTTCC
>NW_019497608.1:0-341 GCF_002814215.2 Seriola lalandi dorsalis | reverse complement strand
GCCTGAAGTGTGTGTGTGTGTGTGTGTGTGTGTGTGTGTGTGTGTGTGTGAGTGAAAGTTGCACTCAAGTTAATTTGAGTTTTATTTCTGAGGACTTGACCTGCTTTATCCTGTGTCTCGTCAAACATTTGGCTCATTCCCATCGCACCAACCTGTATGAAGAGTGCTAACCAAATGAAGTTTGATCGATTGGTTGATTGGGTTTAAAAAGATTACAAGACCATTTATCGAATGTCATCTTTTGTAACTCGTGTAGAAAACCTAGTTTCAAATAACATCCAAGTGAAAAATTAGTAGCCAAGTGGGAAAGAAATTTAAAGGGTTAATAATCAGAAAGTAAC
>NW_019497607.1:0-341 GCF_002814215.2 Seriola lalandi dorsalis | reverse complement strand
GAAAATAAACAAGCAACACGAGTAAAAATATGAAGATATTAACGAGCGTGGCGACCGTCTGCTGACATTATCACACACTGTGTTTCTGTCAAACAGCCTCATTAGGAATTTAAATGGATAATCAGCATCTTTGTGTGTGTGTGTGTGTGTGTGTGTGTGTGTGTGTGTGTGTGTCTTCAGTGACCTGCTGTTGCCTTCGTGTCTGACTCCGACTCTGCACACAGCTAAACAGATTAACACGAGGCCACGTCAACCCCCCCCCTCTGTCTGTCTGTCTCTCTGTCTCTCTCTCTGTCTCTCTCTCTGTCTCTCTCTCTGTCTCTCTGTCTCTCTCTCCCTCT
>NW_019497605.1:0-341 GCF_002814215.2 Seriola lalandi dorsalis | reverse complement strand
TTCTCTTCCCAAACATAAACACAGTGTCTTATATGATAATATAGTATTTTTTAATGTAACACTTGTGGCCATAACATTGTTCAGTCTGATCAGCTCTGCTCTTCCTTGTTCCCTTCACCCTCACTGTCGTATTACACTCTCTGCCCCATGTCAGACATACAGTCACATGACTCTTGGACGCCACTGTAGCTGTAACAAACTGTCAATAGTTTAAAACATTAGATTCATATTTCATAGTCCTCAGCTATTAGAGTTAATATCAGTGTGCTGTTCCAGCAGCATCACTTATTTAGAGGGAGATTGTTACTGGAACAAATAAATATTAACTGTCTCACACATTA
>NW_019497604.1:0-341 GCF_002814215.2 Seriola lalandi dorsalis | reverse complement strand
AGTCAAAGAATGCCATAGTATAGCAAGTCATAAAAACAGCATAAAACGTCATAGTATAGTAAGGCATAAAAACGGCATAAAACGTCATAGTATAGTAAGGTATAAAAACAGCATAAAACGTCATAGTATAGTAAGGCATAAAAAACTAAAAAAACGTCATAGTATAGTCAGGTATAAAATGTCACAGTATAGTTATGCATGAAAAGGTGAAAAAATGTCATAGTATAGTAAGGCATAAAGATGTCAAAAAACGTCATAGTATAGTAAAGCAAAAAAAAGTCAAAGAATGCCATAGTATAGCAAGTCATAAAAACAGCATAAAACGTCATAGTATAGCAAGG
>NW_019497603.1:0-341 GCF_002814215.2 Seriola lalandi dorsalis | reverse complement strand
ACACATCTCAGTGTGAGCTGACACAGTAAGGACATCGAGTGTAAGATGGTGAATAAACTAAGAGCTACAGAGTTCATGTAACACATGAAGTTGTACATGCAATATACTGAATGACTTCTATCTCACCTGACATCAGGTAACACTTAACTGGGCGGCTCCGGTATCAGCACCACCATCTTACAAGGACTCCTGTAGAAGAAACAAGACAAAACCAACAGGCCTTGTTCAAAAAAAAAATATATATATATATATAAATAACAACAACAATAATAATATAAGATTGTCCAAGTTCTGTACCTTACTACACTATGACATTTTTAAAACATATTATACTGAGGACC
>NW_019497602.1:0-341 GCF_002814215.2 Seriola lalandi dorsalis | reverse complement strand
CGTATAAGGTTATGTAGCCACTGTTCCTATGGTGATAAGTTAACATAGATCAGTCAGCTGTGATCACATGATCAGATGTTAGACTGACTTTATGAGCAGTTTGATCATGTTGATAATATGACGCAGCATCAGACGAACATCCAGCTCAGTAATATTAGACCATACCTTGGATGTAGCAGGTCGTAGTTAGCGTAGCATTAAGCAGCAGGTGAATCAACACAAGTAGTTTGTGTTTTCACTGATTTCATTTACTGACTTGTGTCGAGCAAGTGAAGCCACATTGGAAACATCCATTCAAAGGAAAAGCTGCAATGCAGGCAGAGGTCAAGCTAAGCTAACAG
>NW_019497601.1:0-341 GCF_002814215.2 Seriola lalandi dorsalis | reverse complement strand
GGTGAACTCATCATTAAAGTGTGAAGTGTGTGTGTGTGTGTGTGTGTGTGTGTGTGTGATCTAGACTTGTATAGTGACCCACGAGTCCAACGGTATCGACATCATCACAGCTCTGATCCTGAACGACATCAGTCCGTTGTGTCGTTACCAGATGGAGATGGTGCTGCAACTGAAGGTACGTTAACGTGTGAGCGTGCACACAACACTGACACATAAACATCGACTAGTTAGAGGTCACAGCAGGGTTACAGCTCTGGGATCAGCTGGTCATGTTTTTAAACTTGATCACAGTGACTAGTCAGAGTGTGTTTTTCTAATGTGTGTGTGTATATATATATATA
>NW_019497600.1:0-341 GCF_002814215.2 Seriola lalandi dorsalis | reverse complement strand
CTCGGACCCGAATATTAATGACGAGGGGAGAGGAAAATGATGACACGACAGACTTCACTAACAACATCCTGCTTGCTGGCGACTTTTTAAAAGAGCTTCGTGCAGGAGTCACAGGCACAAACAGAATTGTTGATAAGTGGAACAGACGAGTGATTGAGGAGAACACGTCACCATTTCTTCTTGAGTTTAAAAACAACAAACAGAATTCACAAATTGTTGTGACTGTGTTTACAGCGCAGCCAAACAAACTCGCACAACTGCACTTGCGATATGATGGCGTGCTGCATATACTCCTGCTTGTTTCTATTACTGACGATGCATTTCCTGCAGCTGCTTCACAA
>NW_019497599.1:0-341 GCF_002814215.2 Seriola lalandi dorsalis | reverse complement strand
CACACACACACACACACACACACACAGACACACACACACACACACACACACACACACATCCTTGTTTTACTATATTCATGGAGATCTGTCATCGGCATAAAGCATTTTCTGGCCCCTTACCCTAATCTTAATCATCACAATTGAACGTCTAATGCAAAGCCAAAGCCAAACCTAACTCTTACTCCAACCTTAAAAGCAAGTGTTTCAAATTTCAAACTTGCGAGCCCAGCATTTTAATCCCCACAAAGCTGTCGCACCCTACAAGTAAAGTGGGGTCTCACTTTTCGGACCCCATGGATATAGTAAAATAGGCCCACATAAACACACACACACATACACAC
>NW_019497598.1:0-341 GCF_002814215.2 Seriola lalandi dorsalis | reverse complement strand
CACACACACACACACACACACACACACACACACACACACACACACACACACACACACGACAGTGTGTTAGTGTGTGTTGTTTCATATCCTGGATGCTCAGTAAGAGGAACAGGTTTGTCATTTGAGGCAGACAAGTCATGATGCTGCACCGTTCTTAACAATGTCAGACCTCCACATTAAATTCAAACGCATCAGATTATAATCTGGTGTTTTATTTTGTGAACAATCAAATCAGCCACAAAATCAACCAAGGAGGAAGGTGATATAGCTCTCTCTCTCACTCACACACACACACACACACACACACACACACACACACACACACACACACACACACACAC
>NW_019497597.1:0-530 GCF_002814215.2 Seriola lalandi dorsalis | reverse complement strand
GTTTTTATGACTTTTTATGCCTTACTATACTATGACGTTTTTATGAATTTTTATGCCATACTATATTTCAACGCTTTATGACAATTTTATGCCTTACTATTGTATGACGTTTTTTTTGACATTTTTATGCCTTACAATACTATGACTTTTCATGCCTTACTATACTATGATGTTTTTTGACATTTTTATGCCTTACAATACTATGACGTTTTTATGACTTTTCATGCCTTACTATATTATGACTTTTTATGCCTTACAATACTATGACGTTTTTATGACTTTTTACGCCTTACTATAGTATGACTTTTTATGACTTACTGTACTATGTCGTTTTTATGACTTTTTATTCCTTATTATACTGACTTATTATGCCTTACTATACTATGAAGTTTTTATGAATTTTTATGCCATACTTTATTTCGACGTTTTTTGACATTTTTTGCCTTACTATACTATGACGTTTTTTGAAATTTTCATGCCTCACAAAACTATGATGTTTTTATGACTTTTTATGCCTTACTATACTATGA
>NW_019497596.1:0-1993 GCF_002814215.2 Seriola lalandi dorsalis | reverse complement strand
TATTATACTACGTTGTTTTTTTTTACTTTTTATGACTTACAGTACTATGTCATTTTTATGCCTTGCAATACTATGTTGTTTTTGTGACTTTTTATGCCTTACAATACTATGTCATTTTTTTAACTTTTTATGCCTTACAATACTATGTCATTTTTATGAGTTTTTATGCCTTACAATACTATGTCGTTTTTATGCCTTTTATGCCTTACTATACTATGTCGTTTTTATGCCTTTTATGCCTCACTATACTATGTCATTTTTGTGCATCACTATACTATGTCATTTTTATGACTTTTTATGCCTAGCTATACTATGACGTTTTTGTGACTTTTTATGCCTTATAATACTATGTCATTCTTATGCCTTTTATGTCTTATTATACTATGTCGTTTTTTTTTACTTTTTATGCCTTACTATAGTATGTCATCTTCATGCCTTACAATACTATGTCGTTTTTATGCCTTTTATACCTTATTATACTACGTAGTTTTTTTTTACTTTTTATGACTTACAATACTGTCATTTTTATGCCTTGCAATACTATGTCATTTTCATGCCTTTTATGCCTCACTATACTATGTCGTTTTTAAGCCTCACTATACTATGTCATTTTTGTGACTTTATGCCTTACAATACTTTGTCATTTTTATGACTTTTTATGACTTACAATACTATGTAATTTTTATGCCTTACTATACCATGTAATTTTTATGCCTTTTATGCCTCATTATACTATGTCGTTTTTATGCCTCACTATACTATGACGTTTTTGTGAATTTTTATGCGTTACAATACCGTCGTTTTTTTTACTTTTTATGACTTACAATACTGTGTAATTTTTATGCCTTTATATACTATGTCATTTATATGCCTTTTATGCCTTAAAATATTATGTAATTTTTTTGACTTTTTATGCCTTACAATACTATGTCGTTTTTATGCCTTTTATGCCTCACCATAGTATGTCGTTTTTATACCTCACTATTCTATGTCGTTTTTTTTACTTTTTATGCCTTAAATTACTTTGTCATTTTTATGACTTTTTATGACTTACAATACTATGTCGTTTTTGTGACCTTATATGCCTTACAATACTATGTCATTTTTAAGACTTTTTATGACTTACAATACTATGTAGTTTTTATGACTTTTTATACCTCACTTAACTATGACGTTTTTATGACTTTTTATGCCTTACAATATTTTGTCATTTTTGTGACTTTTTATGCCTTACAATACTATGTCAATTTTTATGCCTTACAATACTATGTCATTTTTTTTACTTTTTATGCCTCACTATACTATGTCGTTTTTGAGACTTTTTATGCCTTACTATACTATGTCATTTTTTTTTACTTTTTATGCCTTACTATACTATGTCATTTTTATGCCTTTCATGCCTCACTCTATGTTGTTTTTATGCCTCACTATACTATGACGTTTGTGTGGTTTTTATGCGTTACAATACCAAGTCATTTTTATGAATTTTTATGCCTTACAATACTATGTCGTTTTTATGCCTTATAATACTATGTCGTTTTTTTGACTTTTTAAACCTTACTATACTATGACATTTTTAAAACTTTTTATACCTTACTATACTATGTCATTTTTATGACTTTTTATGCCTAGCTATACTATGACGTTTTTGTGACTTTTTATGCCTTATAATACTATGTCATTTTTATGCTCTTTATGTCTTATTATACTATGTCGTTTTTTTTACTTTTTAAAACTTACTATACTTTGTCATTTTTTTGACTTTTTATGCCTTACTATACTATGTCATCTTCATGCCTTACAATACTATGTCGTTTTTATACCTTTTATGCCTTATTATACTACGTTGTTTTTTTTTACTTTTTATGACTTACAGTACTATGTCATTTTTATGCCTTGCAATACTATGTTGTTTTTGTGACTTTTTATGCCTTACAATACTATGTCATTTTTTTAACTTTTTATGCCTTACAATACTATGTCATTTTTATGA
>NW_019497595.1:0-608 GCF_002814215.2 Seriola lalandi dorsalis | reverse complement strand
TAGACGTTTTTATGCCTTGCTATAGTATGACTTTTTTATGACATTTTATGCCTTACTATACTATGACATATTTTGTCATTTTTATGCCTTACTATACTATGACATGCTTATGGCTTAGTGTGCCGTGATGTTTTTTGATGTTTTTATGCCTTATTATACTGTGACATTTTTATGACATTTGATGCCTTACTTTACCTGATGTTTCTATGGCTTAGTATACTATGACGTTTTTAGACGTTTTTATGCCTTACTATACTATGATATTTTATGCCTTACTTTACATGATGTTTTTATGGCTTAGTATACTATGACGTTTTTAGACGTTTTTATGCCTTGCTATAGCATGACTTTTTTATGACATTTTATGACTTACTATACTATGACGTATTTTGTCATTTTTATGCCTTACTATACTATTAAATGCTTATGGCTTAGTATGCTGTGATGTTTTTTGATGTTTTTATGCCTAATTATACTATGACGTTTTTAGATGTTTTTATGCCTTACTATACTATGACATTTTATGCCTTACTTCACATGATGTTTTTATGGCTTAGTATACTATGACGTTTTTAGACGTTTTTATGCCTTGCTATAGTATGACTTTT
>NW_019497594.1:0-341 GCF_002814215.2 Seriola lalandi dorsalis | reverse complement strand
ATAGATAGTTAGATAGATAGATAGATAGATAGATAGATAGATAGATAGATAGATAGATAGATAGATAGATAGATAGATGTGGTTTGTGAGTGTGTATGCAACAGTCCAGCAGCCTAAGACAAGACAGATGGCCAGATCTTAGATTAGATTAGACTAACTTTATTAATCCCACAACTGGGAAATTCATTTAGCACAGCAGAAAAAATAAACATCTATAGAATCTTATCTTCCCACATTAGCCAAAGGTAGAGCAACGGTGTGGTTACCAGACATTTTTCAAGAAGACAAAATCTCTCTCTCTCTCACACACATACACACAAACACACACACAAACTGGTTTC
>NW_019497593.1:0-377 GCF_002814215.2 Seriola lalandi dorsalis | reverse complement strand
AGAAAATGCCAAAAAAGGTCATAGTATAGTATGGCATAAAATGTCAAAAATACAAAATAGAATATTAAGGCATAAATGCACATAAAAAGGTCATAGTATGGTCAGGCATGAGACGACATAATATAATTAAGCATAAAAATGCCAAAAAACTTCATAGTATAGTATGGCAGAAGATGCCAAAAAAGGTCATAGTATAGTAAGGCATAAAATGTCACAAATACGTCATAGTATATTAAGGCATAAATGGTCATAAAATCTTCATAGTATGGTCAGTCATCAAACGAAATAGTATAGTGAGGCAGAAAAACGCTAAAATACGTCAAAGTATAGTATGGCAGAAAATGCCAAAAAACGTCATAGTATAGTATGGCATAACA
>NW_019497592.1:0-341 GCF_002814215.2 Seriola lalandi dorsalis | reverse complement strand
CCCCCCCCCCCCAATCAAAGCAGTCTAGAACCGAGCCTGCTGACATGCGTACTGAAGTGAACGGTGATATTTGAATATTTGAACGTGTCAGGAGGTTGGGTTTGAAATGGAAAAAACAAACCACTTTTCTGCTGTACTCAAAATCCATCCAGTTAAAAAGCAAATAGCCACACGAACTTCTCTGAACAATACACATGCGAGTTTATTAATGTGCCCTCTGGAGAAGAATGTTCTAGCCTTAAGAGGCAATTTCAAGGAGGCAGATTCATCCTTTTTTTAACCTGTGCCAAGCTAAATATCAACCGTCTCATATTTGGTGAGACAGCAAACAAACTGACCCT
>NW_019497591.1:0-341 GCF_002814215.2 Seriola lalandi dorsalis | reverse complement strand
GCTCAAACAATGAGGCTACAAAAAGTCTGTGGGATGCAGAGGGATCTTTGGTTTTCCATTTATTTTTTACATTGCATGTTCATTTTGTATTACATTTTCAGTGCCTATTTGTATTTTCAATGCAGTTATTTCACGTCTAATTCTATAAATTCATGTTAAACACTACTTTGAGACATTGTTCACAGCTAAAAAATGTTGAATAAAAATTTGGTGGTGAAAAATGGTTTTTGTGCTAATTCAAGAGCAGTTAAAACAGACCGGTCAATTTTGACCGGGAACACTAAAGTAAGGGGCGGGAGGTGAACACGACGGGAGGGTTAAAGAAATAAATAGGAAATATA
>NW_019497590.1:0-341 GCF_002814215.2 Seriola lalandi dorsalis | reverse complement strand
CACTTTATTTGGAATATTTTCACAACTTTATCTGCTGTCAAACAGCGCTTCAGCCCTTTACTTTATTTTTCAACCGTTCAAACTACCGTATTACTACGCACATGCGCAACTGTGCTTAGCTCTGTCTGATTCAAACAGCTGACCTGTAATACAGTGTGTGCTGCAGACAAAGTGGTGAAAATATTCAAAATTAACTATAAAACTGATATTAGTTTTTTTTGTGTTTGCATTTTTTTAATTGGCTAAAACATTTTTCTGCTAAGCCAGTCCAGAGTAGCTCATCGCTCAGCTTCTCCTGCTGCTCCTCTAAACTGAGAGCTGGTCCAACTCTACTGCAGGTA
>NW_019497589.1:0-608 GCF_002814215.2 Seriola lalandi dorsalis | reverse complement strand
AACGTTTTTATGACTTTCTATGCCTTATTATAATATGACTTTTTATGCCTTACAATACTATGACTTTTTATGCCTTGCTATACTATGACGTTTTTATGACATTTTATGCTTTCATTTTTATGACTTTTTATTCCTTACTATACTATGTTGTTTTTATTACTTTTTATGCCTTGTTATACTATGAATTTTTATGCCTTACTATAGTATGACGATTTTATCACTTTTTATGCCTCATTATACTATGACGTTTTTATTACTTTTTATGCCTTACAATACGATGACTTTTCATGCCTTCCTATACTATGACGTTTTTATGACTTTTTATGCCTTACTATACTATGACGTTTTTATGACATTTTGTGCCTTACTATACTATGATATTTTCATTACTTTTTATGCCTTACTTTACTATGACGTTTTATGCCTTACTGTACTATGACATTTTTATGACTTTTTATGCCTTGCTATACAATGATATTTTATGACTTACTATACTATGTCGTTTTTATTACTTCTCATGCCTTACTATACTATAACGTTTTTATGACTTCTTATGCCTTACTGTACTATGACATTTTTATGACTTTTTATGCCTTCCTATAATATGA
>NW_019497588.1:0-341 GCF_002814215.2 Seriola lalandi dorsalis | reverse complement strand
TATCTCTGTCCCTTATGTAACTGTGACTCGGATGGACTTGTTCAGGACACAGACTGGGACGAGACACGGACTCTTCCTAACAGATTCCTAATGTTAACAAAGTTAAAGCGATTTCTTTTAAGATGGTTGTTCTCCTGTCAAGTCATTTTTAGGAAGATTCAAGAGGGACATTGATGTAACCTGCACTTTTTGTAACATGCACCCAGAGACGGTCTTCCATCTGTTTTGGACTTGTGATCACATTTGAAGGCAGCTGTCGCTTCACTTTGGACTTTATCTATGATGCGTTTGGACTTTGTTTAAAGGACGTATTGTTTGGCTTCACAAATTACACAACAGAG
>NW_019497587.1:0-388 GCF_002814215.2 Seriola lalandi dorsalis | reverse complement strand
TATACTATGACGTTTTTATGCCTTACTATACTGTGACGTTTTTATGCCTCACTATACTGTGACGTTTTTATGCTTTACTATGACGCTTTTATGCTTTACTATACTATGACGTTTTTATGCCTTACAATACTATGACGTTTTCATGACGTTTTTATGCCTTACTATACTATGATGTTTTTATGCCTTACTATACTGTGACGTTTTTATGCCTTACTATACTGTGACGTTTTTATGCCTCACTATACTATGACGTTTTATGCCTTACTAGACTATGACCTTTTCATGACTTACTATACTACTGTTTTTTTATGTCTTACTATACTATGAGGTTTTTATGCCTTTTATGCCTTAAAATACTATGACGTATTATGCCTTACTATACTATGAC
>NW_019497586.1:0-458 GCF_002814215.2 Seriola lalandi dorsalis | reverse complement strand
ATACATATTATACGATGACTTTTTCATGCCTTACTATACTATGATGTTTTTTGACATTTTTATGACATATTATACGATGACGTTTTTATGCCTTACTATACTATGAAATTTTTTGCCATACTATACTATGACGTTTTTTGACATTTTTATGCCTTACTATACTATGAAGTTTTATGCCATACTATACTATGACGTTTTTTGACATTTTTATGCCATACTATAAGATGACGTTTTTTGACATTTTTATGCCATACTTATACTATGACGTTTTCTGACATTTTTATGCCATACTATACTAAGATGTTTTTTGACATTTTTATGACATATTATACGATGTAGTTTTTATGCTTTACTATACTATGAAGTTTTATGCCATTTTTATGCCATACTATACTATGATGTTTTTTGACATTTTTTGGCTAACTATACTATGATGTTTTTTGACATTTTTATGCCAT
>NW_019497585.1:0-341 GCF_002814215.2 Seriola lalandi dorsalis | reverse complement strand
TCGCCGACGCCCAGCACTGAATCTAATACTGCTCCTGTCCCAGGACAAATCCATCAATCTAACACACACACACGCACGCACACACACGCACACACATACACACACACATACACAATCTGAGTAAAATATTGAGCAGCAGTGTCACTGTTACGTTACATTTAAGTCTGTCTATACATCTCTGTTTCTCTGTCTTCCTCTGTCCCTGATTTCTCACAGACTCAAATGATGTCTGTCAATATCAGTAGTCATCTCTTTATCCTCTTGTCACAGTGACCATACACACACACACACACACACACACACACACACACACACACACACACACACACACACACACACAC
>NW_019497584.1:0-365 GCF_002814215.2 Seriola lalandi dorsalis | reverse complement strand
CAGGTTTACTGAGGGGACACACAGGTTTACTGAGAGGACAGGTTTACTGAGAGGACACAGGTTTACTGAGAGGACACAGGTTTACTGAGAGGAGACACAGGTTTACTGAGGGGACACACAGGTTTACTGAGGGGACACACAGGTTTACTGAGAGGACAGGTTTACTGAGAGGACACAGGTTTACTGAGAGGACACAGGTTTACTGAGAGGAGACATGTTTACTGAGAGGAGACACAGGTTTACTGAGGGGACACACAGGTTTACTGAGAGGACACAGGTTTACTGAGAGGACACAGGTTTACTGAGAGGACAGGTTTACTGAGAGGACAGGTTTACTGAGAGGACAGGTTTACTGAGAGGACAGG
>NW_019497583.1:0-341 GCF_002814215.2 Seriola lalandi dorsalis | reverse complement strand
AGTTGCACCTCCAGACAGAGAAAAAACTGCCTTTTGCACCCCATTTGGGTTATATGAGTTTGAACGCATGCCCATTGGCCTCTGCAATGCTCCGGCAACATTTCAGAGACTGATGCAGAGGTGCCTGGAGGGTCTTGTCTCTGAATCTGCATTAGTATACCTGGATGATGTCATCGTCTTCTCTGCTGACTTCGACACCCACATGAACGACCTCGAAAAGGTATTTAAAAGATTGTCTAGTTTTGGCTTGAAGCTACGACCTGACAAATGTGCTTTATTCCAGAGGCAGGTGAAGTTCCTCGGACATGTGGTGAGTGGGGAAGGAGTGTCGCCAGACCCTG
>NW_019497582.1:0-341 GCF_002814215.2 Seriola lalandi dorsalis | reverse complement strand
CGTTTTTATGACTTTTTATGCCTTATTATACTATGACGTTTTTATGACTTTTTATGCCTTATTATACTTTGACTTTTTATACTTTAATGTACTATAACTTTTTATGCCTCTCTATACAATGACTTTTTATGCCTTACTATACTATAACGTTTTTATGACTTTTTATGCCTCACTATACTATGACTTTTTATCCCTTACTATACTATGATGTTTTTATGACTTTTTATGCCTTACTATTCTATGACGTTTTTATGACTTTTTATCCCTTACTATACTATGACGTTTTTACGATTTTTTATGAATTACTATACTATGACTTTTTATGCCTCACTATACTATGA
>NW_019497581.1:0-341 GCF_002814215.2 Seriola lalandi dorsalis | reverse complement strand
TGAGGAGGAGATTCCCCATGCACTAACACACACGCACACACACACACACACACACACACGCACCACCCTGCTGCAGCAAAAGGAGTTGCTTGAGTACAGTGGTGGGAGCTTTATCATTCATCATCAGCTTTATTTTTCATTCTACAGGCCTGTCAATATTTACTTAGCACAAATGTGTGTATGTGAAGTGAGTGATATGGTATGATATGATGCTATGAAGATGAAAACAAACATAAAGCAAAAACAACATCTGAACAACACAAAGAGACATCAGATGATGATCATCAGGAGAGGTATAGCCCAAATATTCAACGGCTGCTCTGTATTTCATTCATCTGTCA
>NW_019497580.1:0-341 GCF_002814215.2 Seriola lalandi dorsalis | reverse complement strand
CATGATGAATGTGTGTTACCTCATCTGACTGACACACACAGACTTACACAAACACACACATCGTACCACAGATACAGCTGATTCTTACATAACTCCTCTGGTGAGTCAGGAGAACTGACAGCTGTGTACCCACCCCCAACACACACACACACACACACACACACACACACAAATCCAATGTGGATTACTGATTAAATTATGTTGAGATTATGTCTGGTGCTGACAGCTTCACTGTTTCTCTGTCTGTGACCACACTGATGGAAAACATCCTCCTCCTCTGAATCAGACTCAGTGATGACAGGAGAATCCATACACATTATATAATGAGACATTCAGACTGT
>NW_019497579.1:0-341 GCF_002814215.2 Seriola lalandi dorsalis | reverse complement strand
TAAATATAGAGACCAGATTTGACCTATGACCCAGCATTGAAAGCTGCCTAAAATTGAACACATTAAATGTCTGTTTATTAACAGGAGGTTATTAGGTTTGGATGGAAAGCCAACACTTGTTGGAAAGAAAAGAATCTAAGCTTTACAATGAGGTATTACTCCAGTAAATTAGATAATGCCTGCCAGAAATACCAGCTTAAATATAGAGACCAGATTTGACCTCTGACCCAGCACTGAAAGCTGCCTAAAATTGAACACATTAAATGTCTGGTTAATAACAGGAGGTGTGTGACAGGATGGAAAGATAACACTTGTTGGAAAGAAAATAATCTAAGCTTTAC
>NW_019497578.1:0-341 GCF_002814215.2 Seriola lalandi dorsalis | reverse complement strand
ATAGTTTAATATCTTAATTTTTCAGTTCCCTTTGGGGATTCAAACTGGTTTATATTAGGTTTATAGGTTGTTTCCAATCTGGTATATAATCAGGATTTTTTTATTATTATTTCCACAATAATCCTTTAATGTTTGGATCCTTTTTTCACAGAGTATTCAGATCCTGATTAGACTTTGATTGGTTTTATAGTCATTTTTCCAGTCACGGGTCCAGTCCAGTATTTAGTGTTATGGAATTTAAAGGTCAAGACCCTGTCCGGGTTCAATCTGGTGTTAAAAAACAGGTTTAATTTTACCATAGTCAAGTGTAATATCACATTTCCCTTAGTAATCTTGGTTAT
>NW_019497577.1:0-341 GCF_002814215.2 Seriola lalandi dorsalis | reverse complement strand
TCTTCACTGAGTGACTTGTATAATCAGCTGAGGTAAACACAGGTATGAGAGGAGTTCATGTGAAAGTGAAACTGCTTTCAGCTTCTGTCTCATCGTAAAGTGAAAATCTCTGGAGTTTTGATTCGAGGTTGAACTAAAACAGGAACTTGAAGATTAAGATCATTAGTTTTGTTTTTATTATCTATCGTATGAACAGATCAATCAATTAAAAACAGCTGCAGCTCGACACATGACAGAAGAACCGGAGTTTGGTCACGTGATGAGGGGGGGGGTCATAACATCTGTCTCAAAGTGAATGATAATGAGACGTGTGTGTGTGTGTGTGTGTGTGTGTGTGTGTG
>NW_019497576.1:0-1044 GCF_002814215.2 Seriola lalandi dorsalis | reverse complement strand
TCATAAAAACGTCATAGTATATTAAGGCATAAAAAGTCATAGTATATTAAGGCATAAAAAGTCATAGTATAGTAAGGTACAAAAGTCATAGTACAGTATATCATAAAAAGTCATAATATACTGAGTCATAAAAAGTCATAGTATAATAAGTCATAAAAAGTCATGGTAAAGTAAGGTATAAAAGTCACAGTAAAATAAGTCATAAAATGTCAAAGTATAATAAGTCGTTAAATGTCATCGTATCGTAAGGTGTAAAATGTCATAGTATATTAAGGCATTAAAAAGTAATAATATAATGAGGCATTAAAAAGTAATAATATAGTGAGGCTTAAAAAATAGTAAAAATGTAATAGTATAGTACGGTATAAAAAATTCATAAAAAAGTCATAGTATAGTGAGGCATAAAAAGTGATAAAAAAAAGTCATAGTATAGTAAGGCATAAAAATCATAATATAGTAAATCATAAAATGTCATAAAAAGTCATAGTATAGTAAGGCATAAAAAGTCATAGTATATTGAGTCATAAAATGTGATAAATAAGTCATAGTATAGTGAGGTATAAAAAGTCATAATATAGTAAATCATAAAATTTTATAAATACGTCATAGTATATTAAGGCATAAAAGGTCATAGCATAGTAAAGCATAAAAAGTTATAAAAACGTCATAGTATAGTAAGGTATAAAAAGTCATAGTACAGTAAGGCATAAAAGGTCATAGTATAGTAAGGCATAAAAAGTGATAAAAAAGTCATAGTATATTAAGGCATAAAAAGTCATAAAAATGTCATAGTATAGTAAGGTGAGACGGACCCCTGTTCCGTCATCAGCTTTCAGGTTGTGTTTTTGTGTTCTCATCCTGATTGTCAATTTGTCTGCAGGTCATTTGTGGGCGGAGTTGCCAACTTGTAGTTGAAGACACCTGGGCCTGGTGCCGCCCACTACTATAAAGCCCCAGCTTCATTCAACCAGAGTTCTCTCTCTGACCCCATTCATTTCCCCAGCGTTGCTGTCTTTTGTTTTTCTTTTTTTCTGGGCTTTTTCA
>NW_019497575.1:0-388 GCF_002814215.2 Seriola lalandi dorsalis | reverse complement strand
GGCTTTGCTGTAGATCCTCCGGAACCGGTTTGCTCACTGTTGTTAGAGGAAGAACAAAGATTATTGAAACTTCCTGGAGTTGATATGTTGAGTAACTCGTATCAGAGATGCACCCCATTCTGCCACTTTAACATGTTGGTTTCATGTCTGATAAACACACTGATCCATGGACAGTGTCAGATTTAACTGTAGCAGACCAATGTGAAACATGCAGAGAGAGAGAGAGACTCAATGAATTATCTCAAAGGTCCCATATAGTATAAAGGTCTCTGTCCATGTGTAGTTTGATTATAGATCAGGTCTAGGTTCTATATTAATACTGTGAAAGTATCAAAGCCTCAGTCCACAGAGAAATGCACACAGCCTGTATTCAGAAACTGAGCCTTAA
>NW_019497573.1:0-341 GCF_002814215.2 Seriola lalandi dorsalis | reverse complement strand
GTATCGTAACCTGTGACCCACAGTATGCTTTAACCTCTGACCTCTGACCTCTGAGCTCTGTCTGACCTTTACCCTGGAAACCCTCCATGTGTTCAAGTGACGCAGACACACAAACAGATTTTCCTCCTTATCTTCACTGTCTGACACACACACACACACACACACCTGTGTGTGTGTGTGTGTGTGTGTGATGACAGTTGGCGGAGGCAGCAGTAATCTTAGCCCCGCGGTGCCTTCGTGGATGACTCAGACAAAACAACGCACACAGTCTGAACTATAACTGACTGATGACTGGGATTATACCAAGATGGTGTGTGTGTGTGTGTGTGGGGGGGGGGGGG
>NW_019497572.1:0-341 GCF_002814215.2 Seriola lalandi dorsalis | reverse complement strand
GATCTCACACACACACACACACACACACACACACACACACACACACACACTAACACTAACACTAACACACACACACACATACACACACACACACACACACACACAACACCTTGAGCGTCTTGAGCGTTAATCCAACACAGGAGTTTTATCCATTCTGCATTTTCTGCCGCCGCCCGACGTCACGCCACGTCTGCACCGAACCAACGAGATAAACACTTCTGACTGATGAAGACAATTACTCTTTCCACACTCGGTGCAAGAACAAAGAGCAGGCAAGAATAGCTTTGTATGCAAATCACCCCCCACACACACACACACACACACACACACACACACACACA
>NW_019497571.1:0-341 GCF_002814215.2 Seriola lalandi dorsalis | reverse complement strand
AAACGAGTGAAGTGGTGAACATGAGTTAACTCCTGGTTTCAGGTTCAGACAGAGGAGGATGATCAGTGACCAGATGTAGAAACAGCTTCACTCTTGTTTTCTTTTCCATTTTCTCTTCAAGTCAAAACCTGATGTTGGACTTTAAGGAAGTTCTGCTTGTAAACAAGCAAAGCAACAACCTGCAGCAGCTGATGAAGCAAGTGTCTCTACAACATGTTGGTCATACAGGAGCCTCACTGCAGCACAGTGGCTGAACATCACATTTACCAATGATTTCAGTCTGAATCGGCCTCATGTGGTGTTTTCATGTCTGTCCTCAGGACCAGGTCACACCAGATGTT
>NW_019497570.1:0-341 GCF_002814215.2 Seriola lalandi dorsalis | reverse complement strand
CTCCCCTTATGTTCATGATAGTATTCTTTAAGATAGAAGGCACAGATGGATTGCGGTCCATTTCATTGGTTCACAAATAAAAGTTTTAAATTTTGACCCTGTGTCTTGACCCATTTGTTTTTTTTAATTGTGAAGTATTCAGATTTCTCCTGACATTTTGTTTGTATTAGTGGCTTGAACTATGTGTGTGTGTGTGTCCAATTTTATAGATGTTATAGATAATGTTATTTACAGGTTATTTCCCCTTTCCATTTCAAATGTTTTTTGTTTTTTTTAACCGTATCTTTGAACCATCATAATTATTATTTACAGGCATGATTCACACAGACAAATGAGTAAGT
>NW_019497569.1:0-341 GCF_002814215.2 Seriola lalandi dorsalis | reverse complement strand
AAGTTCAACAACAACATTCTCAGGTAAAGACTGAATGTTTGGAAAGGTTATACTATGTCTTTAACTTTAAAGACAAAATCTGTTTTCTTATATTATCAGTAAAAAAAAAGTAGTTTATTGGACTTGGATATTATACTTAATAGCCCAGGCATGTTAACAGCACATTCATTATATAACAAGACAAACACTTATCAATGTTGATTTTTTTTTTTTCCTTTTTGATTCTCTGAATATACATTTCAGGCCACAATGTCAGACATCAAATACAACTGATTTCAATTACAAATACATAAAAGAAAAATGTCATGCTTACCTTTTTCCAAAACCATCCACTGTACAGT
>NW_019497567.1:0-396 GCF_002814215.2 Seriola lalandi dorsalis | reverse complement strand
CCGCCCACTACGCTTCTTGCCCCAGGTGGACAGGTGAAAGAGCAGAGAGTATCACGATGGTTCGAGGAGGAAATATCGGAGAGACTCAGCCACATGTTTGAGCCTCAGTCAGACCCAGACTCGGATCAGAAGTCTGTCTGTTGAGACCAGAATCAGAGACTAGCAGACGTATCAATACAGTTAGCGTAGTTAGCATCTTTTATCTGTGTATGCTGTTTGGTAGCTTGTAACTAGCAGTGGCTGACACAGTGTGAGTGGCTGTGCTAATACTAACTCTCCCTCTCTCCCTCTCTCTCTCTCTCTCTCTCTCTCTCTCTCTCTCTCTCTCTCTCTCTCTCTCTGTGTGTGTGCTGACGAGGTTTCAGGTTTATTTATTTTTCATCAGAGGGAAGTCTT
>NW_019497566.1:0-3762 GCF_002814215.2 Seriola lalandi dorsalis | reverse complement strand
CACACACACACACACACACACACACACACACACACACACACACAAACAGACAAACACACACTTAGCGAAACCATGAAATGATCTCCTCTGAACACGACTGTGACAAATCAAACTGTGAAACTCCCTCTGACGCCTCAGTGTAACATCAGGTGTTGAAATGTGTAGGAAGCTGCTGTTGTTGGTAGAGTGACAGATGTGATGGTAACAAACAAAAATCAGATTGGGATCGGTTTGTGTTTGTGTGTGTGTGTGTGTGTGTGTGTGTGTGTGTGTGTGTGCGCTTGTGTTGGAGGACTGTGAATACACTGATAATTCATGTCCCTGCATTACATCTGGTTATGTAAACTGATCCCTGCTTGAAACAGGAGGTGGGAATCTCTTCAAGCTTCCTGTTGTCACTTTGTTCCAATCAAACCTGAAGAGGTGCTGAAGTAAGTGACATACTCTTTTGGTCCTGAGAGCGCGCCAGTTAGCATCCCGCTAGCACAGGCTGTGATGAAGTCATCCACAGCTGTATAGTCCTCTCACACACAGAGGAGAAGTGGTGTTACTCCTGACACCATACAGGGGAAAGCCCTGTATGGCTGAATGGGCTCGTCGTGGCTGAGCGTTATGCAGATTGCAGTGAGCTGAGCTGACATGATGAGTGGCTGAGCCAATAAAGAGCCAAGCCTCTGTGAAATAGTATGTATACAGTATTTTATGTGGAAGAATCAAGCTCATAATAAGTTAATTTTAATAACTTGGACTTCCATGACAGCTTCATAATTAGGTGACAAATTATGCAAATAAAATGATTCCTTTAATCTGTGAATTTACTCACAAATCTGTGAGTGACTGTGACTGGGTTTGAGTTGCCTGATAACATGAACATTCACAAGTTGTAAACATGGTAAACTTTCCCATCTCTACCACTGACAGATCACATATGACATGAATGCAGCACAATCAGCACAAGCATTACTCAGCATAGTGGATTATGGGATAAATATAGGCTGCAGCACATGTTGTTTTGTTCTCCCAGTTCAGTTACAGAGAGCTGCATTTTAGCTGCACATTGAGGAACCTCTGAAACAGGAGAGGTCATAAGAGGAAAAGCAACAGCTGGAATGAACAACAGTCTTGATGGCTGCTGGTTGTGTTTTTAGTTCCACCTGTGGCTTTCCTGCTACAGCCAGTCAACATGTGTCCTGTGATTAAAGCTCTACAAGAACACAGCTACAGTCTGGAAATTATAGACGAGACACACTGAACTTCCATTGACAGACTACAATAACAGCACAGACGACACTGCTCACTTCAGCACCAACTCCCAAAACAACAACAATTCAAGTCTTCACTCAGTGATTCTTCTTCTTCTATCTGTCTTTCTCCCTTTGCACTCTTTCACTCTGACCAGTCCCTGCAGCTCTGTCCTGTTGCATGCTGGGTCACATGGTGCTGTGAATGTGCTGTGTAACCTCTCAGAGCTCCCAGGATGCAGGATGTCACTGTGCAGCAGACAGGACCCAGTTCACACTCAGACCAGCATCTGCCCTGCTGACAGCAGTCAGAGCTGGAAGCTACAAATTAGCTCGACTTCCACGACTAGAAATATTCACCAGCTCAGCATGAGCACTCATTAAAGATGAACTCAACTCCTACTCCATTATTACTGAGGGAAAGATGAGGAGCAGACAGCAGAGGCAACAAAATGACTGGTGAGTCAATAACATGTGAAAGCAGTTATGTTGTGCACCGTATCCCACTGTCCACACAGCCTCATTCAGACAAAACAGACACACAGGGTGCAAGCTGATTGGTTGGAAATCACAGTGACATATTGAATAGAGATTCACATGACAAAAAGCAGGAATGATGGAAAGAAAGAATAAATAAAAATATGAACCTTTACAAAATCTATTTTTAAATGTTGGTCTAACTGACTGTGTTTCACAGCATGTTTTGTTGTTAACTTCCACCCTGTTGCTGCAAGTAAGAAAAAAAGTGTCAAACTTTATCTGTATAATTTCTTCTTCAGGTGCATTTATATCTTTACTACTGCAGCAACAGTACAATATATTGTATATACACATACACTTTTTCAGGCTGCAGTGATGTATGATGCAGATGAAGTAGGATGATTTGAATTATCTGTTGCTTTTTTGATGCACATGAAGCAACAGCATGTTTCAAATGAAGAGCCTTGAATATTTGGCTTGTACAGTAAGAACAGCAGCATTATACACATGCAGTGGTTATTCATGTCCATGTACACTGAGAAAAGAGGAAGGAGGTTACTGTGATCTATTCTAACAAGCTTTAAGTCCAGAACCTTTTATGCACCATTATTAACTAAAAAATGAGACCAGAAATTTGCAGCCTATGGTTCACATCAGCAGCCTCATCTACATAACTGGACACACACTGCTAATTAGAAAGCATACAAGACTGACAACAAATCCCACAACAGGGAGTGAGCTGGCATTCAGCGAAGCACGCCAGGTGTCCAGCAGCGCTGTGGAGCTCACAGCAGGGAGGTGGAAATAATGTTTCCATGCATGAATAAGTCCAGTGGTGGCCTCGCTTCTCTGCTGTGCAGTCATCACTGTGGTGATTATACTGCACGACACCGTTGTCTGGACAAGAGCATCTTCACATGGTCGAGACAGAGGGAAAACGAGGAAGAGGAGGATTTAAAAACCAGCTGAGGAATGTCTTTCAATTGTTTTCACATTTTACACACAGACAGACTCAGTGTGGTTTACATGAAAACAGCAGACAACAAAGAGGATTAAACCGAGCCGACATTTAATGTTCATCAATCCCTGACTCACCCACAAAAGCTCACACACACACCCACATATATAATCTTTCTCAAGCAACACACACATAAACCAGGACAGAAGAAGCTGCTCAAAAGCCGAGGAGAAAAACAGCATTCTGAGCTTTCTATTAAAGGAGGTACACGCTGAAGCACATCTGAGGTCATCTGGCAAGCTGTTCCACAGACTGGAGCGTTAAAGCTAAAAGAAGCTTCCCCACACTTCACTTTAATCCCTGAAACAGGCCTGTGTGAGACGACCTGAGAGACCTGCCGGGCTCATAAGCTCTGAGCAGGTGTGAGAGGTGTTGTGGAGCGAGAGCGTTTGGTGCTTTTTAATCAACAAGCAAATCATTGAAGTCAATCCTAAAGTCTTATAGAGGCTGATAAGGTGATCTGAGACCCAAACCTTAACATGAGAAAAGTCACTGTAGTGATACAACCTGTGACACACTTGATTTCAGCAGATGTATATGGCTCTTTAAAAGTTCAGTCACATGACAGACCAAAACCAAAAGGATCAAAACACTTTGACAGAGCAAACAAACAAAAGGTATTCTTGAATTCCTGTCATGGGGGATGAGATTGTAGTGGCAGCTTGTCAACTTTGGACAAGTGGATCCTGACTTCAGATGGTTTCAGGTTCGATTCCCCCGTGCAGATAGTGTTCAGTCGTTGTCAGACCAGCTGCCTGGTGCTTAGTGTTGGACCACCAATCAAATAGTCTCTTTCTCTTTGAAGCAACAGGGAACCTTCCTGCCTCCAGGAAAACACAGATCTCTTTAGAGCTCCTTCGCTGTCGACAAACCTCCACAGATTGCAAATAAAATATGTTCAATAAAACCAGAAGAAGAGCAGTTTTATTGCAGAAGAATAACTGATAATAATGTGGCCAGACTACTACTACTCTACAGTCTCCTCTGTGCTGAGGAAAGATAATAACCTGACACATGAACCCC
>NW_019497565.1:0-1110 GCF_002814215.2 Seriola lalandi dorsalis | reverse complement strand
AAAAATTTCACACTATTTTAAAGCATAAAAATATGAAAAAACGTCATAGTATACTAAGGCATAAAAGGTCATATTATACTAAGGCATAAAAACATGAAAAAATTTCACACTATTTTAAAGCATAAAAATATGAAAAAACGTCATAGTATACTAAGGCATAAAAGGTCATATTATACTAAGGCATAAAAACATGAAAAAATTTCACACTATTTTAAAGCATAAAAATATGAAAAAACGTCATAGTATACTAAGGCATAAAAGGTCATAGTATACTAAGGCATAAAAACATGAAAAAATTTCACACTATTTAAAGAGTGAAAATATGACAAAACGTCATAGTATAGAATGGCATAAAACGTCATAGTATAGTAAGGCATGAACATTTTTAAAAAACTTCATATTATATTAAGGCATAAAAATGTTGAAAAACGTTGTAGTATACTAAGCTATAAAAATGGCAAGAGACGTCATGTCATAATAAGGGATAAAATGTCATAGTATAGTAAGGCATAAAAACATCACAAAATTTCAGACTATTTTAAGGCATAAAAACATCCAAAAATGCCATAGTATTGTAAGGAATGAAACATCATAGTATACTAAGGCATAAAAATGGCAAAAGATGTCATGTCATAATAAGGCATGAAACGTCATAGTATACTAAGGCATAAAAACATGAAAAATGTCACGTGATTTTAAGGCATGAAAATATAAAAAAACATCAGAGTAATGTAAGGCATGAAACGTCATAGTGTACTAAGGCATAAAAACATGAAAAAATGTCACACTATTTTAGAGCATAAAAATATGAAAAAACATCATAGTATGGTAAGGCATACAACGGCATAGTATACTAAAGCATTAAAATGGCAAAAGACACCATGTCATAATAAGGAATAAAACGTCATAGTATACTTAGGCATAAAAACATGAAAAATGTCATGTGATTTTAAGGCATGAAAATATACAAAAACATCATAGTATTGTAAGGCATGAAACGTCATAGTATACTAAGGCATAAGAACATGAAAAAATGCCACACTATTTTAGAGCATAAAAATATGAAAAAACATCATAGTATACTAAGGCATAAAATGTCATAGTATAGTA
>NW_019497564.1:0-341 GCF_002814215.2 Seriola lalandi dorsalis | reverse complement strand
CTCCCAGTTCAGATTCCTTCAGTGGTTCAGGAAATCAAACAGATCCAGTGTTTTTAACTGTTAGAAACACTGAATGAAGCAGTTTGACATTTAAAGTCAGTGTTTGAGCGACGCTGTACGGAGGACAGAGACTCAGGGAAGAGCTGGAGCTGAGATTGATGCTAACCTTTGTTCTGATTGTTTCTCTGATAACTTATGAAGCAGATGTTCAGCAGGTTTTTACCAGCAGCTGAATTATCCACAGAGGTGTCCTGATAGAAACACTGAAAAAAGCAGTTTCATGATGAAAACCAGTGATTCGCAGATGCTCTTCAGTGACATAGGACGTCTCCAGCAGCTGG
>NW_019497563.1:0-341 GCF_002814215.2 Seriola lalandi dorsalis | reverse complement strand
GGAAATGACAACAGGTGATAGGATTGTCACCCACCGTGCGGGTGTCTTTGTTAGCTTTACTTCAAAATAAACTGTTTTTGGTGTCTGATATTGTTATTGTTATTATTATTATGTAATTTTTTCTCATTGCCTGCTTGTGCCATTATGTTAGCACATTTGACGTACTATAGTTTGCATATGTTTCATCCCTCCAGTAATATCTAATTTTGTGTTATTATATGTATATATATATATTCCTGTGTGTGCCTCCTGTGTCATGCGACATCACTGCCAATAAAGTGTCCTTCTTCAGTCGCCATTTTCACAAGTTCGAAAATACATTGATGGCCCCTCCCCTTCTG
>NW_019497562.1:0-369 GCF_002814215.2 Seriola lalandi dorsalis | reverse complement strand
TGTGTGTGAGCATGAGTGTGTGTGCGCATGTGTGTGTGTGTGTGTGTGTGTGTCAGGAGGCCTTTGACCGACAGTCGCTATCTGGACCAGAGTGCTCTGCAAAGGTCTCTTCACCTACTAACACACACAGACACACAAACATGCACACACACACACACACACGCGGACACACACTCACACACACACACACACACACACTCAGGTCTGTGTGTGTTACATCTGTGTATTTGCATGTGTGTGTGTGTGTCCACAGATAGCAGCAGGTTAAACATTAACGTCGGCTGGCTCGTAAAGCTAACACCAAGACAGTGAACCTTTGGAGTTTGATATGATGTGATCACACACACACACACACACACACACACTCAC
>NW_019497561.1:0-341 GCF_002814215.2 Seriola lalandi dorsalis | reverse complement strand
CACCGTCACACAGCCTCCTTTCACTGTAAGCACGAGCCCACAATTACAGACCGTGTGCTGAGGTAACCCCCCCACCCACCACCAGTCTAACCCCACCCACCCAAACCACACTTTGATCTCAAACCAAACGTCCCCTCCCTCCCTCCGTCCTGCTGGAAAAGCCTGCTGCTGTTTCACCACAGACCTCAAACGAGAGGGACTCTGAGTCCAGACCTGCTCTGACCCACTGCAGGGACCTCCACTGGGTCTGCAGGGACAGACAAGGAAAGAGACCTGGAGAAATGTGGAAAACCCTGGAAAACCCTGGAAAAACCATTGATCCAGTTTGACATTAAAAAAAA
>NW_019497560.1:0-341 GCF_002814215.2 Seriola lalandi dorsalis | reverse complement strand
GTGTGTGTGTGTGTGTGTGTGTGTGTGTGTTTAACCTTTTAATTAGATGGAAGTGTGGAGTGGGAGAGACGCTGAGCCGAGGTGTCGCTGGTGCTGAAACAGTGAATGGATCAGACGTTGGGCTGAACACTTGTCTCTAATTCTGGTAATTGATAAACAGTTGGTGTCACTTAAAGAGCGAAAACACCACGTTGGTTTATCTTCACGGAGAAACCGCCGCTCGCAGACTGATTCCTTCACTAAGTATTCACTCTGGAATATGTCAACATTAATGATCAGAGCGGCAGTGACATCACACCGACAAGAAAATATAAAAATATGAAGGATTTATAGAGAAGAAA
>NW_019497559.1:0-341 GCF_002814215.2 Seriola lalandi dorsalis | reverse complement strand
AAAGAGCTGAACGCCGTGGCGCCTGCTCTGACGTCTACTGAGCGTGTGCAGACAGAAGGACCGGCACCAGCGCCTTGTCA
Organism: Seriola lalandi dorsalis; assembly: GCF_002814215.2. Taxonomy (NCBI): domain Eukaryota; kingdom Metazoa; phylum Chordata; class Actinopteri; order Carangiformes; family Carangidae; genus Seriola; species Seriola lalandi. The sequence continues at coordinate 261 of NW_019497559.1, read as the reverse complement.
CTCCTATAAGAAATCCCTCCGCCTGTCCTCTGACCAGATAGTAAGAGCATAGATGAATTACAGCAAGATAGGACACAGAAATGCATGATCTGTATGAAGACAAATGACAAGTGGAGCAGTGCAACTTACCTGTAGAGAGAACATAAAGAAACAAGAGCATGAACACAGCGACACTCAAAGAAAACAGAAGGAGAAGGTATGAAATAAAAAAAGCACTGAAAGATACAGAGTGGTGCTAGTACTGGGCCTAAGAGTCTTCAT
>NW_019497558.1:0-379 GCF_002814215.2 Seriola lalandi dorsalis | reverse complement strand
TAGATAGATAGATAGATAGATAGATAGATAGATAGATAGATAGATAGATAGATAGATAGATAGATAGATAGATAGATAGATAGATAGATAGATAGATAGATAGATAGGCCTTTTGCCAGCACAGTTAGCATGTGTCGTAGAGACGGATGTTATCTCAGTAACGCCTTGACGGAACTTCTTCAAATTTGACACAAACATTCACTTGAACTGAAAGATGAACTGATTAGATTTTGGTTGTCAAATGTCAAAGGTCATAGTCCGTGTGACCCACACAAACACTTTCTAGCCATTAGTCAAGACTTCACACAATAATTATGACGAAATTTCACACAAATGGTTGATATTTTATACGACAGGGATGTAACCTGAAACTACTGAC
>NW_019497557.1:0-341 GCF_002814215.2 Seriola lalandi dorsalis | reverse complement strand
TGACGACACCGCAACGGCCTGAAAGACCTTAATAAAGTCGTCAGTCGACTTTCAACTAAAAAAAAAAATAAAATCAAATGTTTTTATATTATGTGCTTCCAGCAAACTGTATTAATGCCGCTTTTTTGTATGTGACTATTTTAAATATAAAGGTCCTTGTAGTATTTTTGAATGCATGAATGAATAAATACTTATATCAATGATTCTCAGTGTTGCCCAAGTTGTGATGAAATAAACCATCTCTCCAGTGTGGAGACTGAAACTGACAAAATGTAGTTAAACCGTTTCTAGTCAAGTCAGAAATAAAACTGAATACATCAATAAATAATATTTTTTACTTT
>NW_019497556.1:0-792 GCF_002814215.2 Seriola lalandi dorsalis | reverse complement strand
CCGTCTCGAACTTAGTAGAATAGGGTAAAGACTTCACTTTTTCCGTGAATTTTACCTTCAAATATCTTGTTCCATCCGCAATGTCCGTTCCTGGCCACAATCGCCGTCTTATTTGAGAAGCCGGTGTCACACCCCAGTCTCTCAACTTGTCCATTATCGCCCCGTCCTCAACATATGTCGGCAAATTAATAAAAGAAACCACCATCTCTCCGCTCCCCAACTCCTTCACTGCTATTATGTTATTCCTGATCTTCAGTCCATCCATGATCTTTATTTTCCCGTTTTCATCTTTCATCGTGAGTTCGTAGCTTTTTTCCGTCTTTAACCTACATCCAATTACTTCGCCACACTCTCTTTTCACTTTTGTCAGCAGCTCCATCATCGTTATTTTGTCCTCACCTTCAATTTCCACCACCACAGTAAGTCTTTTTTCAAAGATTCTTTCCAATTTACGATCCACCATTATTCCTCTCTCTTGCCTTTTCTCCCGTTCAATCCCGTCTCTCACATACTCGTCCATTTGCCTGTTTCGCCGCTGTGCGCTCCCCCCAAACAGCAGCTGCTGTCGGGGGAACACGTCTAAATCAAAATACAACAAAAAACAACCGTCTTTCAGGCGAGTGCAAAAAACAATATTTTAGTCCAAAACAATGAGGGTGCTTTCACTTCAGCTTCCCGCAACAATTACTTTCAGCACCAATCTCCTGCAACTCCAAAGTGGGCGTGTTTTTTTTTTTATCTTTTATTATCAAAAAATATAGCACAATCTGTATTTACAATACAATCCATTTG
>NW_019497555.1:0-618 GCF_002814215.2 Seriola lalandi dorsalis | reverse complement strand
GACATTTTATGCCTTACTATACTATGACGTTTTTATGACATTTTATGCCTTACTATACTATGACTTTTTTATGACATTTTATGCCTTACTATACTATGACTTTTTTATGCCTTACTATACTATGACGTTTTATGACTTGTTATGCCTTACTATACTATGACATTTAATGCATTACTATACTATAGCATTTTATGCCTTACTATACTATGGCATTTTTATGACTTTTAATGCCTTACTATACTATGACTATTTATGCCTTACTATACTATGACGTTTTTTGACATTTTTATATCTTACTATACTATGACGTTTTTTGACATTTTTATGCTTTATTATACTATGACATTTTTATGCCTAACTATACTATGACATTTTTTCACATTTTTATGCCTAATTATGCTATGACATTTTCATGCCTTATTATAGTATGACACTTTTATGCCTTACTATACTATGACATTTTTTCCCATTTTTATGCCTTGTTATTCTGTGACATTTTTTTGATATTTCAATGCATCATTATACTGTGACATTTTTATGCCTTACTATACTGTGACATTTTTTTGACATTTTTTATGCCTTACTATACTATGACATTTTTTTGACATTTTTATGCCT
>NW_019497554.1:0-380 GCF_002814215.2 Seriola lalandi dorsalis | reverse complement strand
TGTGTGTGACGCCTGCAGCCACTGACACCAACAGATGTGTTGGCTGCTTGTTTTTGATGCTTTTCTGTGTGTGTGTGTGTGTGTGTGTGTGTGGATTCAGAGAAGTTCAGTGGCTGTGAGACAGAGCCAGACTCAGTCAGACCTTCCTCTCCTGCCAAGCCTTTCCTTAATGTTTCCTTTTATGTTAATAATAATATAACGGATCATATAATTCAATGCAGGATGAGCCACTAATGTGGTACGAAATGAAAAATTTAAAAAAACTCCTTCTTTCACTGGTGCAGAATTGACAGTAAAGTGCAGCCTCATCACATTTTTAACTGCAGTGTTTAACTGCTCCACACACTCTCACACACACACACACACACACACACACACAC
>NW_019497553.1:0-341 GCF_002814215.2 Seriola lalandi dorsalis | reverse complement strand
TGTGTGTGTGTGTGTGTGTGTGTGTGTGTGTGTGTGTGTGTGTGTGTGTGTGTGTGTGAGAGCGCAGGCTGCTTACTATTCCACAAGTCAAACAGAGGTAAGGGCTCTCGGCCTGGATGTTGCAAGCCGAAGTAGCTGGCGAGGCGAGAGTAAAGAAAAACAGCGAGAGAGAAGATGATAGATTCATGCTGCGATAAGGCAGCGCTATTCCACATCACACAGAGTTCAAACAGGAAAAAATCCTTCTATGTTTCTCTTGAAAGAGGAGAAAAAAAAAAAAAGAAGAAGAGGAACAGGAGGAGGAGAAAGGAAAAGCACCAGAGCAGAAGCTCTATATTTGC
>NW_019497552.1:0-341 GCF_002814215.2 Seriola lalandi dorsalis | reverse complement strand
TTGTGATTAATAGCTTTTGTATTAGCTTTTCTTTTGCATTGTAGCTGAGTGCGGCCACGTTGGGAGGCTAGGCACCCCAGGTGAGGTCACCTACACTTTATGCATGCAAGTAAGAACACTGGGACTCAAACATTTTTGGAACCTGTTTTCTGTGCTGCACTTGAGGTGAGTGAGTTGTAGGACCCCTGGGCACTCCTCGGTAGTCTGCCTCTCCACCAGTGGCTTCAGATCACTTTTCTATCTTGCTTAGTTTATGTTGGACTGTTTTTTTTTTTTTTAGGTATTTTAGTATTGAGGCTCTGTTGTGAATTTTAGGATCTTGTACTCCACTTTTTTTTTTT
>NW_019497551.1:0-341 GCF_002814215.2 Seriola lalandi dorsalis | reverse complement strand
GACTCGTCTGCCAGAGTGAAACCTCTCTATGAGCCGACTGGTCTCATCACAGACGAACCTTTCTCGTCTTAACTGCTCCAGACTAGATGTAAAAGTTACACCCAGGTCAAACACACACAGGGTCAAAGTTTAAACGGTGCACTAGTTGTAACTTTCAGCTCTTCCCAGGCAGAGCATCATTCATCTGTCAATTCTTAGTGTTTTAGCTCTGCTTTTGGTCTCCATCAGCTCCACCATGTTCACCGGTGAGTCTCTAACTGTGTGTGTCTGCTGTGTGCTGCTGAGCAGGTAGAGTATTTATTTTTTGTTGTTGCTGAAAACAGCGTCTGGAAATGAGGCTC
>NW_019497550.1:0-341 GCF_002814215.2 Seriola lalandi dorsalis | reverse complement strand
TTGGAGTTGTATAGCCTGATGGCAATGGGAATAAAGGATCTCCTGAACTTCCCTGTTCTGCGGTGCAGTGAGATGAGATGTTTGCTGCACCTATAGCTGCCGCCAGAATGTTGTAGAGAGGATGGTTGGTATTGTCCAAGATGACCTCCATTTACATTGCATGGGTCTCTCCACAGCAGTCCTGAGTGAGTCCAAACTCCTGCCAAGCACAGACCCAGCCTTTTTTACCAGCTTGTCCAGTCTCCTTGTGTTCATATCGGACATGCTGCTGCCCCAGCAGACTGCAGCATAAAAAAGTACACTGGTCACCACTGACTGATAAAACATGTGCAGCATTTCAC
>NW_019497549.1:0-341 GCF_002814215.2 Seriola lalandi dorsalis | reverse complement strand
TGTCAAAAAAAGTCATAGTATTGTAAGGCAAGAAAAAGTCATAGTATAGCAAGGCAAAAAATGTAAAAAAAAAGTCATAGTATAGCAAGGCAAAAAATGTCAAAAAACGTCATAGTATAGCAAGGCAAAAAATGTCAAAAAAAGTCATAGTATTGTAAGGCAAGAAAAAGTCATAGTATAGCAAGGCAAAAAATGTAAAAAAAAAGTCATAGTATAGCAAGGCAAAAAATGTCAAAAAACGTCATAGTATAGCAAGGCAAAAAATGTCAAAAAAAGTCATAGTATAGTAAGGCAAGAAAAAGTCATAGTGTAGCAAGGCAAAAAATGTCATAATATGGTAA
>NW_019497548.1:0-341 GCF_002814215.2 Seriola lalandi dorsalis | reverse complement strand
AACAGGTTAACAAAGACATGGGGAGGACAACCAGCTGAAAAAAACCTGTAACACCATCCACACACTCTAACTAGATAACGAGGTGCAGCTGAGGTGTGAAACTCAGAGGACAGGACTGAAACACACACTCTTCACTGATCACTCAAATAATGATATCCTCATCATTTTCTAGTTACATTTCCTCGTGTCAAATGAAAAGTATCATGTGACTGTTAACACATGAAGCTTCACTGGTGCTTCAGGAGCTGCTTCACTGACTTTGAGAGGTTTGTGGCTAAATTATGTGACAGGCGCATTAGTGGGATAAGAGACTAGAATAGTGATAAGAACAGTATGAGAAC
>NW_019497547.1:0-341 GCF_002814215.2 Seriola lalandi dorsalis | reverse complement strand
TCGTTCTCTCTGTCTCTCTCTCTCTATGTCTCTCTATCGTTCTCTCTGTCTCTCTCTGTCTCTCTCTCTGTCTCTCTCTCTGTCTGTCTCTCTCTCTATCGTTCTCTCTGTCTCTCTCTGTCTCTCTCTCTCTATGTCTCTCTCTGTCTCTCTCTCTATCGTTCTCTCTGTCTCTCTCTGTCTCTCTCTCTCTATGTCTCTCTCTCTGTCTCTCTCTGTCTCTCTCTCTCTCTGTCTCTCTCTCTGTCTCTCTCTCTATGTCTCTCTATCGTTCTCTCTGTCTCTCTCTCTGTCTCTCTCTGTCTCTCTCTGTCTCTCTCTCTCTATGTCTCTCTATCGTT
>NW_019497546.1:0-665 GCF_002814215.2 Seriola lalandi dorsalis | reverse complement strand
ACTATACTATGACGTTTTTATGACTTTTTATTCCTTACAATAATATAACTTTTTATGCCTTACTATACTATGATGTTTTTATGACTTTTTATGCCATACTATACTATGACTATTTATGCCTTACTATACTATGACGTTTTTATGACTTTTTAAGCCTTACTATACTATGACGTTTTTATGACTATTTAAGCCTTACTATACTATGACGTTTTTATGACTTTTTATTCCTTACAATAATATAACTTTTTATGCCTTACTATACTATGACGTTTTTATGACTTTTTATGCCATACTATACTATGACTATTTATGCCTTACTATACTATGACGTTTTTATGACTTTTTAAGCCTTACTATACTATGATGTTTTTATGACTATTTATGCCTTACTATACTATGACGTTTTTATGACTTTTTAAGCCTTACTATACTATGATGTTTTTATGATTTACTATAATATAACTTTTTATGCCTTACTATACTATGTCGTTTTTATGACTTTTTATGCCTTATTGTAATATGACTTTTTATGCCTTACTATAATATTACTTTTTATGCCTTACTATACTATGACTTTATTATGCCTTACTATACTATGACTTTTTTCATGACTTTTTATGTCTTACTATACTATGACTTTTAATGGCTTACTATACTATGACTTT
>NW_019497545.1:0-341 GCF_002814215.2 Seriola lalandi dorsalis | reverse complement strand
TACACAGAAACGCAAAGGCAACACAAAAACAGACACACACAAAGCAACGGATACAGATACAGTGACACATGCAAACACACAGAGGCACACATAAAAAACAATAAAACACACGCGCCCACACACACACACACACACACACACACACACACACACACACACTGTTCAGTGAGAAGCGCTGCTGGCATAAACAAAACCAGCACCACAAAGTACAGGGAGGAGTAATGCACAGGCATGAAAACGGGACAGACTATGTTTGACACAACAGAGAGTGTGTGTGTGTGTATGTGTGTTTGTGTGTTTGTGTGTTTGCGCAAGCATGTGAACTTCCAGTGAGTGCGATT
>NW_019497544.1:0-483 GCF_002814215.2 Seriola lalandi dorsalis | reverse complement strand
CATAGTATAGTATGGCATAAAAATGCCTAAAAACGTCATAGTATAGTATGGCATAAAATGTCAAAAATACATCTTAGTATATTAAGGCATAAATGGTCAAAAAAACGTCATAGTATGGTAAGGAATGAAACGGCATAGTATAATAAGGCATGAAAATGCCAAAAAACGTCATAGTCCAGTATGGCATAAAACTGTCAAAAAACGTCATAGTATAGCATGGCATAAAAATGCCAAAAAACGACATAGTATAGTATGGCATAAAATGTCAAAAATACATTATATAAAATCTTTTTTGTTAAGTATTTTTATGCCTTTATTGGACAGTATAGGGGAGAGACACAGGAAACGGGGAGGCAGAAAGAGAGGTATTGACATGCAGCAAAGCTGTCCGATGCGGGATTCGAACCGGGGCCGACTGCAGTGATGATTGTAGCCTCTACACATGTGGCACCTACTTAGACCACTACGCCACACGACTCCGCC
>NW_019497542.1:0-341 GCF_002814215.2 Seriola lalandi dorsalis | reverse complement strand
GAGATATACATGTATGTGTGTGAGTAAAAAAGTAAGTAATAAGTATGTAAAACAATAATTTTGAAATAAGAAATATTGTCAGGAAAGAATTTCTGTAAGAAAATTACAAAATACAGATTTTGTATGTTATTTTCATGGTTTTTTATTTTATTTTATTTATTTATTTTTTTGTTGAATAGTTTTTATTTAGTAATGTGGAAGATTTTTTGGGGGGTTTTTTGTTATGTAAATAACTAAATAATGTTTGAATGAATGTCATTGATTTTCTGAACTTGTAGCATGCATGCAAAATGTATTTTCAAACAAAATATATTTTCATAATAAAAGATAAAAAAAAAAAA
>NW_019497541.1:0-341 GCF_002814215.2 Seriola lalandi dorsalis | reverse complement strand
TAGGTGCTATCAGGAGTCACTCTGCCATATATATTTGCATCGTAAATAAGTATTTGTTCAAAATTTACCTGTACTCAGTTGTTTGCACAGTCAGACAATGTTGGTCAGTGTTGGTCCGTCACTTTGGTCCAGACTGACATATCTGAACAACTACTGAATTCATGGTTCCCAAAGGATGAATTGTACTGACTTTGGTGATCCCCTGACTTTTCCTCTAGCGTCACCAGTAGGTTCACATTTTTGGTTCAGATTTAAATATCTTACAGATATTCAAGGTCAGAGATGAATTCCAATAACTTCCCCTCTAGCGCCGCCATCAGGTCAAAACCTTAATTTATCCA
>NW_019497540.1:0-339 GCF_002814215.2 Seriola lalandi dorsalis | reverse complement strand
GGAACAAAAACACTGTGAATGCTCGGTAATGTAAACATAATGCATCTCCCTCTCAGTCGGCAGGTCCTCCTCATCACGCTGTAGCAATAACAGCGATTGAAATCACCATGGCAACAGAGTCATCTACCTGAAAGTGATGCTATGGAATAAGCCAGAGGAACAGGAATGGAGAGGGAGAGAGAGAGAAAATGAGAGAATGAGAGAGAGAGAGAGAGAGAGAGAGAGGGCCAGGGCCTCTCATAACACAGCATGATTTATGAAGGTCTGAAAAGGAACATTTACAATGAGTCCACTACACACACTGAGAGAAAAGGATCTGAGGCATTAAAAGCCTGGCAG
>NW_019497539.1:0-341 GCF_002814215.2 Seriola lalandi dorsalis | reverse complement strand
TTTGCTTTTATCGATACACCAACTTTTCCACTTCAGCCAAGTGTAAAAACTCTTTAAACCTTTCAACTCATTTTAGAATTTAGTGTGTTTACGCTCACGGATTGAAAATGTGCATAGAAACAGCAGGATGGAAACATAGTTAGTGACTAATGAAAATATCCGATATGCAAAGTGTTTAGTCCCACGCTGGTTACCGTCTTTAATTTCTGTATTTTAATGAAGTGGTTCTGTGCTGGAGCTCAGCAGCAGAGTGTGAAATTAAGTGGACAACAGCTACAGTGTGTGTTTGTGTGTGTGTGTGTGTGTGTGTGTGTGTGTGTGTGTGTGTGTGTGTGTGTGTG
>NW_019497538.1:0-341 GCF_002814215.2 Seriola lalandi dorsalis | reverse complement strand
CACACACACACACACACACACACACACACACACACACATGTTTTGCTGCAAATGTGATATTTTCATAGTAATAGTTTAATAGTTCTGCACCAGCAGTTGAATGCAGCACACATTTATTGATCATGGACTTTGAACATAACCCAATCAAAAGCAACATTCATGACCATCAAGCTGAATTTATATAAATGTAAAATTCTGATATTTATTTTTAAACAAATTTCTCTACATGAACTACTTTTTAAATATATAGACTCCATATTTCTAGGTAACTTTCTATCCATGCAGCTGTTGCAGACACACACACACACACACACACACACACACACACACACACACACACA
>NW_019497537.1:0-341 GCF_002814215.2 Seriola lalandi dorsalis | reverse complement strand
ACCGTAGCAGAATACAAATGTAAGGAGTCAACCATAAGTCATTTAAGCCAATAATTAACCTTAGCAGATTACAATTATTTATTAATCTAGTTCCGTAAATAAAATCCTTTTCGATTTACAAATATATTTTGAAGTTAACAACAAGCAACTAAGTTTTAAGGATATTATATGACCCATTTTACCATTATAATTTACCAACAGTACCGTCGTTCCATTATCTTTAGCATTTCTCTCACATGTTAATTTAACTTTTCTTTCGTATGTTTATTTTTCAAAAAACATACACACATATATATATATATATATATATATTTTCTCAATGTAACATATTAACATTCATT
>NW_019497535.1:0-341 GCF_002814215.2 Seriola lalandi dorsalis | reverse complement strand
TTTGAAAAATAAAAGAATCGTGTGTCCCCCGGCCACCTGCCCACCACGTTTAAAAGTGATAGCTTGGCATCACAAAACACCTGTACATTTATAGAGTGGTAGTTTTTGCGATTGATGAATGCGTAATCATTCATGGATGGTTCCTTCAGACGCACGAGTGCAATCAATTGCTCCAACCAAATTTGGAAACCCAGCAATCTGGAGATCCCTGCGGTCTCTGAAAACGCGCTCACGTCTAACACGCGCGTATTGTTCCTCCAAAATGAGGAAATCTGCCATCGTTATGATTTGATAACTGTCAAAGCACCTGTTTAAATAAGGGAGTGAGTAAACATCTGACA
>NW_019497534.1:0-341 GCF_002814215.2 Seriola lalandi dorsalis | reverse complement strand
AGGTACAGGGTAAGGGTGCTGTCTCATTGCAGGCTCTATTGAATCCTCCTAGGGTTCTTGTGTTTCGGAGGGAAATGAACTGGAATACAGGACAGTCATCAGGGACTTTTTCAGCTGGTGCAAGATCAACCAGCTTCAGCTTAATGCCAGCAAAACAAAGGAGATGATTGTGAACCCCAGGCGGAAGACATCCCACTTCACACCAGTGAACATCCAGGGACTGGACATCAAGGTGGTGGAGAACTACAAGTTCCTGGGGGTTCACCTCAACAACAAACTGGACTGGTCCACCAACACCCACGCTTTCTATAAGAAGGGTCAGAGTCGCCTTCACCTGCTGA
>NW_019497533.1:0-341 GCF_002814215.2 Seriola lalandi dorsalis | reverse complement strand
CATAGACACGCACTCTCTGTGCACACTCGACCACCGAACAGACACACCAACAGGAGTGTATAAACACACATGGGATCATGCTGACTCAGCAAAACATACAAAAGACTGCCAGTGATTTTCGGGCAGCGCTGTTCGTTGCTATAAGGTCGTCTGGAGAGGAACGTTTTTAGTGATAAACACCTCGACAACGGACTCAGCCACTGAATCAGTTGTTCACTAATTTGCCATGAAGCCGATATGGACGGTTGCTGCCGTCCAAGCTGCGTGAACGTAAACACCGGCAGACGAACACAGGAAACTGAAAAATGGACAGAGTTCAGACATTATGTAAAAAAAAAAAA
>NW_019497532.1:0-511 GCF_002814215.2 Seriola lalandi dorsalis | reverse complement strand
TTTTTATGCCTCACTATACTATGTCGTTTTTATGCCTTATTACATTATTTCGTTTTAATGACTTTTTATGCCTCACTATACTATGTTGTTTTTAACACTTTTTATGCCTTACTATATTGTCGTTTTTATCACTTTTTATGTCTTACTAAACTACATCGTAGTATACTATGACGTTTTTATGACTTTATGTCTTACTATACTATGTCGTTTTCATGCCTTTTATGCCTTACTATACTATGTCGTTTGTATGCCTTACGACACTGTGTCATTTTTATGCCTTTTATGCCTTACTATACTATGTCGTTTGTATGCCTTACGACACTGTGTCATTTTTATGCCTTTTATGCCTTACTATACTATGTCGTTTGTATGCCTTACGACACTGTGTCATTTTTATGCCTTTTATGCCTTACTATACTATGTCGTTTTGATGCCTTGCTATACTATGACGTTTTTATGGCTTCCTATACTATGCCGCTTTTATGCCTTTTATGCCTTACTATACTATGTC
>NW_019497531.1:0-356 GCF_002814215.2 Seriola lalandi dorsalis | reverse complement strand
ACACACACACACACATACAACATACAACATACAACACACAACATACCACACACAACATACAACACACAACATACAACACACAACATACCACACACAACATACAACATACTACATACAACATACAACATACAACACACAACATACCACACACAACATACAACACACAACATACAACACACAACATACCACACACAACATACAACATACTACATACAACATACAACATACAACACACAACATACAACACACAACACACAACACACAACACACAACATACCACACTCAACATACAACATACCACATACAACATACAACATACAACACACAACATACCACACACAACATACAACACACAA
>NW_019497530.1:0-341 GCF_002814215.2 Seriola lalandi dorsalis | reverse complement strand
AAAAATATATATTAGCCGAATGAGGCTTATGCTATGCTATGCTATGCTATGCTATGCTATGCTATGCTATGCTATGCTATGCTATGCTATGTTATGTCATGAATACTGTATAACCCTGGACCCCTCTTCAATATATATCAATTTACCTAACATTGTTTTTCAGCTTGATACTTCATAACTTTTAATATTTTAACAATCAGTGATTTTAAACTGATTTCATGTTTCAGAATATATATCCCAAACAAAAGGAATATATTCTTGTTCATGCTAAGCCTGAATAAAACATTAAATATTTCAACATTTGGTGCAATAACAATATTAAATTGTCGTTCCATATTTTG
>NW_019497529.1:0-341 GCF_002814215.2 Seriola lalandi dorsalis | reverse complement strand
TTTTTTGATTTTTCAAACCACATTTATTTGCTCAATGACAAAATTTCAATCAATAAACAAAAACAAAAAACTCAAAAATAAATCAAATAACTCCTCTACATTATTCACCAACTTAAAGAAGCTGAAATCAGTTTTCAGTCTCGCCTTTAACATCAACTTATAAATAACTGTTGCATCAACATCTGCCGAGTCTTCCAGCTTATTTTTCCTGCTCAGGTAAATCGCCATTTTAGCCTGACCCAACAAAAAGTTCAACAATTGACATTTGATTTTTCCTTCCTGTTGTACCTGAAGCCCAGGATGAACATCTGTTGTGAGAAAAACTCGTCAAACAAACCAAA
>NW_019497528.1:0-341 GCF_002814215.2 Seriola lalandi dorsalis | reverse complement strand
ACACACACACACACACACACACACACACACACACAGTCATGTTATCATTGCGCTGTTTTGTATCCAGTGAGAGCTCAGCAGTGAAAAAGCTCTTTTCAACACACTTCATGTATGGTGAAAGAAAGTCAGTGTGCCACACAGAAACACTGCTCATTTATTTGTGTCAGAGCAACCTGGCTAACACACACACACACACACACACATGTTTATACACACACACACTGACTGCACACATCCAACCTGGACCAGCATGCACTGGGGTGGCTAAATATAGCTCGGCGGGTCCACTGTGGGCTTCCTTTGTGTAGTTTGTTGGGACGTTATTAAAAAGAGGGGGGGGG
>NW_019497527.1:0-396 GCF_002814215.2 Seriola lalandi dorsalis | reverse complement strand
ATGACATTTATATGCCTTAATATCTTATGACTTTTTATACCTTACTTTATTATGACTTTTTACACCTTACTATACTATGACGTTTTTATGACTTACTATACTATTACTTTTTAAACTTTACTTTATTATGACTTTTTCGGCTTACTATACTATGACTTTTCATGCCCTACTATAGAATGACATTTTTATGCCTTACTATACTATGACATTTTTATGCCTTACTATACTATGACCTTTATGTGCCTTACTATACTATGACATTTTATACTTTACTTTATTATGACTTTTTATGCCTTACTATACTATGACGTTTATATGCCTTACTATCCTATGACTTTTTATACCTTACTTTATTATGACTTTTCATGCCCTACTATACATTGACATATTTATGCC
>NW_019497526.1:0-341 GCF_002814215.2 Seriola lalandi dorsalis | reverse complement strand
GTCTCACGATGCCCAGATAATAAGAAACAGAGGGCAGGCATGTGTGTTTCTGTCTTTGTGTGTGTGTGTGTGTGTGTGTGTGTGTGTGTGTGTCTGTGAGAGAGAGAGAGAGAGATAGCTAGTGACTGTGTGGAGACTTGTTTATAGTATTGTTTTAATTGTGCGTGTGGGTGCAGGCTTGTTTGTAGTGTCTGTGTGGGTGCAGGTGTCTCCACTGTGCATGAGGGTGCGCAGGTGTTAAGGTAAAAAGCTAAGTGTCTAAGTCAGTGCGTTAAGGCTTAGTTTTCTATTACGTGTGCAGGTTTTAAGAGGTATTAAGAGAGTGTGTGTGTGTGTGTGTG
>NW_019497525.1:0-342 GCF_002814215.2 Seriola lalandi dorsalis | reverse complement strand
ACATTTCATTCATGCAAAAGAAAAAAGAAAATCTGTTTGATGGTAAAACAGATCTGAAAATGAGGTTGTTATTTTAATTTTAATTTACAAACTGTAGATCCACATTCATATCATTAACTGTATTATCAACAGATGAAACAGATGTAGTTCAGTGGTTCATGATGTTGTCCTTGATTTCCTGCTGTGTGATAGTTACTGTCCACCAGGCTGTGTAATGTCACTGCAGACAAACTGAAGACAGAAAACCACACACCTGTCGGTCGACTTCTGGCAGCAGCTGAAGCAGCTGCTGCTGAGAGTGTGTGGGAAAGGCTGAAAAGGTCCGCACATTGATGAGAGCTC
>NW_019497524.1:0-342 GCF_002814215.2 Seriola lalandi dorsalis | reverse complement strand
CCCCCGGTCCACTGGACACACTGGTTCCACTGGTCCAGACTAAAGACATACACAAACGCTCTAATTGTCTTTTACATTAATTCACATGAGGTGAGGACGTCTGAACTCCTGATCTGAGTGAACCACAGAGCCTGAGACTGAGGCCACATGCTTCTGTCCCAAGATGCACTGCAGCTCTTATGTAAGACATGAAGATAAAGACGGGGACTGAAGTTAATCATCACTCACTTGTTTTTTACACTATCCAAGTCCTGAGTTCATAAACCACTGACTGCACTGCTGTAATAACTAGGAAATCGGATCCGTCCTTTCTTTCCCAGAGGATGCAGAGAGGAAAGTCTA
>NW_019497522.1:0-342 GCF_002814215.2 Seriola lalandi dorsalis | reverse complement strand
ATTCACTACACAAAGTGCAGTTGCCATGGTTTTCAATTGAATGCTCCTGAAAATCAAGGACACATCCTGTAGCTTATTTGATAGCACACTCACAGGTGACTGGCTGTCAATGTGAATACTGCATGGGCTTACATTTATCTCTCAGACACCACAGGTGTCTGTGGAGAGGTCCACACATACATGTGCACATGATGTGAGAGAGAGGGAGAGTCATTTGACCTTTTCCCTTGAGATTAAGGGTGATTTGAGACCTGTCTTGCAATCACACCTCTTGCTAGGCTTCACACACACACACACACACACACACACACACACACACACACACAAACACAAACACAAACA
>NW_019497521.1:0-415 GCF_002814215.2 Seriola lalandi dorsalis | reverse complement strand
CTCTGTGCTGAGTGTGAACTCTGCAGTTCAACAGCTGAGGTTTTTAGAGGGGTATTTACAGGAAGGTTATTTTTTTCTGCACTTCTCACAGGTGAACCTCGACAGTTAGGATTGTAGATTTGTAAGGCAGTTAACAAAAAGAACAATAACAATATATTGGTAAACGTCATTTATTGTTTTAACTTTTGCAGAAAAACAGATAGTAAGTATAAACCAACTGATACAGGACTGTTTAGGCCGATACAGTCGCCTTTTTAAATATCGAGAAATTAGTTGAGAAGAAGACTTCGTATTTTGTGAGTGGAATCACTTTTTTCTTCTTTTTTTTTTTTTTTTTTTTTTAGGTGTGTCCTTGTACACAGAGTAATGCAGGAACAACAGCACAGCAGGCTGTGAACTTTACAAATCAAGTCTT
>NW_019497520.1:0-342 GCF_002814215.2 Seriola lalandi dorsalis | reverse complement strand
CACACTTTCCTCTGGAGGTAAAAGCTCTTTGTTCCATTAACACAGAACTTCACAGGGAGCGAGTTCACGCTTTGATATCCTTCAGCGACCTCCGAGCCGCTTTTCTCACCGTTCAGTTGTTGTGATTCCTGCGAGTGTGTTGGGACGTTGTTCTTTATTTGTGGTAGAGGAGGTGTTTCTTATCGTACGTAGACAGTTAGAAAAGTTATGCAGGTCATAAGTTAAACCTCGCGTGGAGAGCACCAAGTATTATCGTTTGTGGTTTTTGCGTTTTTTAACGTCACTAAAGAAACGTTTGTGCTGCTGACGGAGTGTGAAGCTTCGTTTCACTGCAGAACGTGT
>NW_019497519.1:0-342 GCF_002814215.2 Seriola lalandi dorsalis | reverse complement strand
GATGCTGTAACGTGAATTTCCCCTGTGGGAAGGGTTAGGGTCAGTAGATCGATTTTCTACCTTTTTTTTTTTTATAATTCTCAGAAATAAACAGTTCATAATGTTGAGGATGATCCACATGTGACCCTGACATGTGTTTCCCATGAGCCTCGGCGTCTGTTCTTTGTGGACAAACAGAGATAATGAAAGACTGAATGGAAATATTTTCAGCTCAGGGTGAAACGGATCCGTTTTCACAGTAAACTGATATATATGTCTGTGTGTGTGTGTGTGTGTGTGTGTGTGCGTGTGTGTGTGTGTGTGTTTGTGTGTGTTTGTGACCTCGGTAGATTCAGAACGGAG
>NW_019497518.1:0-342 GCF_002814215.2 Seriola lalandi dorsalis | reverse complement strand
AAGATGAACGTGTTCTAGCGCATATTTAGTCAATGAAATGTTCACACAACAGAACATATTTGACCACTTATTTAGTTGACATTTTAGGGGAAGCTGAGCTTCCCTTGCAGTCTTAGAGCAATCGCCGCTGGACTAGGCGAATTGATGTTGCAGATATCTGTAGTTTTGTCTGAAGTCATGGCAAGTAGGAGGAGCGGCTTGCCATAGGCGGGAGCAGCTTGCTATCGTGTGTCTGGAGAAAATAAATCTTCAATGCGACGTAAATTTCTACCCTAACCCATCCATTTCAGTTTTGTGAAATCTTGCTTTGTCCAATAGTCTGAAAAACGTTTTCTGACTTTT
>NW_019497517.1:0-342 GCF_002814215.2 Seriola lalandi dorsalis | reverse complement strand
TAAATTCAACTGGCAGTTTAAAGTCCAAGTGTGTTATATATATATATATATATATATATGTTGTTCCAGATGACTCAGTATTTGATTCGTTCATTCTGATCATCCTGTCTGGTTGTTGATGCATAAGCTATGTCTGCAATTGTTTCACAATAAAACCCTGTTAAGAAATGAAGGGTTTCTGTCTGCTGAAACGCTTCTAATCTGGAATGGTTAAAGGAGGTGTTGAGTTTATATCAGCAGTGTAATGCAGTAACTTTAAGGGCAAATGGGAGCAGATCAAAACAAGCCTTCTTACAATAATATGTCCAGTTCTATATATGAAGGGGGGAATTATAAATCAAG
>NW_019497516.1:0-342 GCF_002814215.2 Seriola lalandi dorsalis | reverse complement strand
CTTTTTTTGTCTTCCTCTCTCTCTCTCTCTCTCTCGCCTTCACCCTCCCTCGAACATGCTCCCTCCTTCTCAATGCACCTCCCCACCCTTTCGTTTTCTCTCTCCTCCTCTCCTTCCCTCTCATACACACACAGAGATATGCACTTCTCTAGCTCTGGCTTTTGACAATTACTGCTGTGCCATTTCCAGCCATGTCAGACAGAAAGGTTCACCGCCCATATTCCTCAGAGAAACAAATAATGCTTGATAAATATGTAAAATTAAATAGATATGAAGAGAAGGAGTAGCAGCATGGAAACAAGCACCGAGCCAAGGGGCAATCTAATCTCCTTTCTTCATCCC
>NW_019497515.1:0-342 GCF_002814215.2 Seriola lalandi dorsalis | reverse complement strand
CAGACTTGACGCTCCGCTGACTCACACAGCGTCTAGTGTCACAAAGTGGTATTACAGCACAGGACAGGCCAGGACTGGCTGGTGCGCATGCGCATTTCAGCAGATAACTCTGAAACACAACAGATGGAGGTCTTGATCATGACATCGTCACTGTGGCTGCTTCACACACTGTTGATAGTGTTAATTCATTATATGAACATTTTAAACTAATGTTCTGGCCACATCTTATATTGCACCTTTACAGCACAACCACCAAAGCTGACATTTATAAGTAAAGCTACATGTTCTTTGCCCACATTGCAAACCAACTTACAGTTTTGACACTTAGTTAAAACAAAGACA
>NW_019497513.1:0-342 GCF_002814215.2 Seriola lalandi dorsalis | reverse complement strand
GAGGAATAAATGCTGTAGAAAAAATAGATGTGCTGACTCATTAATCTGATGTAGGAGGTGTTGACAGCAACACCGAATAGACTCTACTATTGGCTCCAGTTAGACCAACACTGAAGCTTGATGTGTTTGATTCTATGCAAACTCAGTGACCTTCCTTGTTACTCAGCTATAAAAACTTCAGATCAGACTGTCAGTGGAGTTCACAGCTCGTCAGCTTCACCATAAACCATGTTTTCTGTAGCTCTGCTGCTGCTGTTGGCAGCTGGATCCTGTGAGTCTCTCTGGATTTGTCATAGTCAAAATTTCTTTTCTTGCGGGATAACATGACCATTTATGACAAAA
>NW_019497512.1:0-342 GCF_002814215.2 Seriola lalandi dorsalis | reverse complement strand
ATGACTAAAAGGTGACTGCAAAAAGGTCTCGATCACATAGCACACTGAAACCGTGGGTCCCCACCTCACACACACACACACACACACACACACACACACACACACACATATGTTTACATTAGTCACATAAATAATTGTAGGAGTGACAACAGGAAACTTTGTGAAACTTTTGTTGTAAACTGTGATGGGTGTTTATAACAGACTGTTTGGACAATGATTTCAACATCCACCTTAGTTTTTTATCTGAATAACCTGCAGGAATGTCTGTAATCTGTCTGATGGTCTGACTGCTTCCATTTTTTCACCTGTCTAAATTACTTTAAATGAAGTCTCAGTATTCCC
>NW_019497511.1:0-342 GCF_002814215.2 Seriola lalandi dorsalis | reverse complement strand
GGTCCAGAGACCTGGACCTGGTGACGGACGAGTGTCTCAGCAGACACGGTCTCTCCTGTGGAACTTGGAGTGTGTGCGGACACACGAGCAGCTCTGGTGATGATGTGGTGACAGAGGACAGCCCACACTGGATGGATGAAATGAACTTTATCGATCCCTGAGGGGAGAATTAGGTCACGGCAGCGGCAGCGGCAGCGCACAGAGGTGTTGGCTGGGAAACGAGCAGAAACATGAATTAAAAGACGATACCGAGAGAAGAGAGGCCTGCCGGGACAAACGGCTGCTGGACGACGAGCGGCACCTGAACTGTTCACAGATCAGCTCTGAGTAAACGTCTGCATG
>NW_019497510.1:0-530 GCF_002814215.2 Seriola lalandi dorsalis | reverse complement strand
GTTATGCCTACTATACTATGATATTATTATCAAGTTTTTTATGCCTTACTATATATGAATTATTTTGCCTTACTATACTATGACGTTTTTATGCCTTACTATACTATGACGTTTTTATGCCTTACTATACTATGACAGTATTTTTAAGCTTTACTATACTATGACGTTTTCATGACTTACTATACTATTATGTTTTTATGACTTACTATACTATGACGTTTTCATGACTTATTATACTATGACTTTTTATGACTTATTATACTATGATGTTTTTATGACATTTTTTATACCTTACTATACTATGACAGTATTTTTAAGCTTTACTATACTATGACGTTTTTATGACTTACTATACTATTACGTTTTTATGACTTACTACAGTATGACGTTTTTATGCCTTACTATACTATGACGTTTTCATGACTTACTATACTATGATGTTTTTATGACATTTTTTATACCTTACTATACTATGACAGTATTTTTATGCCTTACTATACTATGACGTTTTTATGCCTTACTATACTATG
>NW_019497509.1:0-342 GCF_002814215.2 Seriola lalandi dorsalis | reverse complement strand
CAAAAATCAGAAGGGTTCCTCATAAAAAGTATTCCAGGTTGTGAATATCGTCATGAAAAGTCCAAAGCAGAGGAGTAATTTGTATCCACAGTTCTTCCCTCATGTCTCCTCTCTCTCGCTCTCTTTTCGGCTCCATCTGCGGTTCTGCTAATGTTGTTAGCTTTCTGGCCACAAAATGGCGCCTCCCTGTGAAGATCCAAACACATATCAGTTCAGGGAGGGCCGCGAGCGTAACAGAGCGTAAGACGTAATGGCGTGTTCTCTCCATTGGAAGAACCCTGTTTTTTTCACAGCCTATCAGAATGACGCTAGCTTGTAGATGGACGTCTCCCCTGACCAATC
>NW_019497508.1:0-883 GCF_002814215.2 Seriola lalandi dorsalis | reverse complement strand
ATGCCTTACTATACTATGACATTTTTATGACATTATTATGCCTTACTATACAATGATATTTTTATGCCTTACTATACTATGACATTTTTATGCCTTACTATGCTATGACGTTTTTATGACATTATTATGCCTTACTATACTATGATATTTTTATGCCTTACTATACTATGACATATTTATACCTTACTATACTATGACATTTTCATGACATTATTATGCCCTACTATACTATGATATTCTATGCCTTACTATGACATTTTTATGACATTTTTATACCTTACTATACTATGACAATTTTATGACATTTTTATACCTTACTATACTATGACATTTTTATGCCTTACTATACTATGACATTTTTATACCTTACTATACTATGACATTTTTATACCTTACTATACTATGACATTTGTATACCTTACTATACTATGACATTTTAATACCTTACTATACTATGACATTTTTATGCCTTACTATACTATGACGTTTTTATACCTCACTATACTATGATATTTTTATACCTTACTATACTATGACATTTTTATGCCTTACTATAGTATTACATTTTTATAAAATGTTTATACCTTACTATACTATGACATTTTAATACCTTACTATCCTATGACATTATTATGCCTTACTATACAATGATATTTTTATGCCTTACTATACTATGACATTTTTATGTCTTACTATACTATGACATTTTTATGACATTATTATGCCTTACTATACTATGACATTTTTATCCCTTACTATACTATAACATTTTTATACCTTACTATACTATGACATTTTTATGACATTTTCATACCTTACTATACTATGACATTTTGATACCTTACTATACTGACATTTTTATGACATTATTATGCCTTACTAT
>NW_019497507.1:0-348 GCF_002814215.2 Seriola lalandi dorsalis | reverse complement strand
GGTGGTGGTTTTATGTCTCTTTGTGGTGGTTTTGTGTGTCTTGCGGTGGTTTTGTGTCTGTTGTGGTGGTTTTGTGTCTTGCGGTGGTTGTTTTATGTCTCTTTGTGGTGATTTTGTGTGTCTTGTGGGTGGCTTTGTTTCTCTTTGTGGTGGTTTTGTGTCTGTTGTGGTGGTTTTGTGTCTCTTTGTGGTGGTGGTTTTATGTCTCTTTGTGGTGGTTTTGTGTGTCTTTTTGGTGGTTTTATGTCTCTTTGTGGTGGTTTTGTGTGTCTTGCGGTGGTTTTGTGTCTGTTGTGGTGGTTTTGTGTCTCTTTGTGGTGGTGGTTTTGTGTCTTTTTGGTGGTTTTA
>NW_019497506.1:0-342 GCF_002814215.2 Seriola lalandi dorsalis | reverse complement strand
TGTGTGTGTGTGTGTGTGTGTGTGTGTGTGTGTGTGTGTGTACAGTATGTGTCAGTGTAAAACATTTCTTGAATATGGCCTAACATCAATCTGTCTGTGTCTCTAACCACCAGCTCCGCTCTGTTCATTAACCTGCTAACCAGCTTCCACATGGCTCCTGTTAAATAAAACACACACACACACACGGGGCACGTGTCAGACTAAAAGACAAGAGACTGGATAAAGTACAGACGGATTAATTGGTTTTATTTTCAGACAGAAGAACATCATTGTCATATGTGACCTGTTAGCTTTTCATTCAGCTTTCATCTCTGCAGGGGGAGATGTACTGACAGTCGGCTA
>NW_019497505.1:0-342 GCF_002814215.2 Seriola lalandi dorsalis | reverse complement strand
AAATGTCTTCTACACATGCACAATTACAGGTTTACAATGGTTGATTTACAACAACAACAACAACAACAACAACAACAACTACATTTGGAAGAACTTGTGAACATCACTTTACAAGTCCAGATTCTTTTGACCATAATTTGAGCCCATACAGATATGAGGTGTAGTCATGCCAATAACTTACCATTTCTTGCCGGTTCTGTTGTGGTGTGGCACTGGCCTGAGGTGGATTCTGGTTTCCCTGTGAAAACACATAATTATACTAAATAAAGCAAACTTTCCATTGCAGGGAAAACCAGGTCATTTAAGGCAACTGTTCACAAAAGAGTATTGAGTAACATTTTT
>NW_019497504.1:0-342 GCF_002814215.2 Seriola lalandi dorsalis | reverse complement strand
GAGAGAGAACTATCACACACGTCAACACTTTCAACAAAGTTGAAACTGCTCAGGTCAAATCACAGCCCACCCCTGCCATTTCAACAAGGCAGCTTTTATATGCTCAATGACGGGACCAGGCGGGCTGGTGACAGGTGGCTGGGACTAGTGTTGTTTTTGGCGGCCTGTTTTAATTTTAGTTTTAGTCTAGTCTTTGTGTCAAGCTGTCATTTTAGTTTTTATTAGTTTTAGTCACGTTCATACTCTTTTTAGTCTAGTCAAGTTTTAGTCGACTAAAAGTCTGAGCATTTTAGTCTTATTTTAGTCAGAATCATCCATGACTATTTTAGTCTAGTTTTAGTC
>NW_019497503.1:0-342 GCF_002814215.2 Seriola lalandi dorsalis | reverse complement strand
TTTCGGGTCAGATATAGATCACATTCATGTTAGGGTGAGATGTCAGTTTAGCCCTTTAAAAAAAAAAAAAAGAAAAACCTCAAATATGATGCAGTAATCCTGTATGAAGCATAAATTCTTCATTCTTATTATTATAGTCTGTTTTCAATTGAGTTTGTTCAATTGTCAGTTTCTTTGTATTTGAGCAGAATATTCTCTGCATAATAAATCTTATAATAGTGAATAACAACAACTTAAAACATCATGCCAACCACAAGTGTCATTTAAAGGCATATTTAAAGTGTAGAAAATTAGCTGAAGAAATCATGAACGCTTTCATTTATCCTGAGTCTGGTACATTGT
>NW_019497502.1:0-342 GCF_002814215.2 Seriola lalandi dorsalis | reverse complement strand
CAAACACTATAAAAGCAATAGAAGAACGATAAAAAGATGACATCACAGAAAAGGAAGTCTATTAAAAAAAGTTTTAAAAGAAGTCACTGATTCTTCCTTATCTCCAAAGTCAAGGGGTCCTGATGGAGAAAGCACAGTCACCTTTAGATTTAAGCCTGGACTTTAGAAGGGTCCTGGCCGAGGGTCTAAGGCTGTGAACTGGCTCGTATGGGTTAATGATTCTGTGATGTAGCTCGAGGTCCCAGCGCTTTACAACTGATCAGTAAAATCAATTCTAAAACCAACAAGGAGCCAGTGGAGTGAAGCGAGGATCAAGTGATGTGATGTTGTCTGATAAAGCAG
>NW_019497501.1:0-548 GCF_002814215.2 Seriola lalandi dorsalis | reverse complement strand
GAAAAACAGGTGATGATTTGATGAAAGAACCTAAGGTTTTTATTTGTTTACAGGGCGACTAAATCTTTTTTGTGTTGTATATGAGAGGCAAAGACTCTCCCTGCTCCTGTTTACTGTATTGCCGTACATTTGGATTTGGTGCCTCTGATTGGTGGAATCTTTCTGATTGACATGTATACATGTACAGTACGGTGCTGGTGCTATTTGACTGAATGAATTTCACCTGATGAAGGTACAAGAACCGTTAACAAAGTAAGAAGTGTGTTGGCCACACACACACACACACACACACACACACACACACACACACACACAGCTGCAGCAGTGGGCTCATAGAAAGCTAAAATAGTAAAACCATGTCCTCTTTCTCTACCTGTGGCTTTAATGCATGATCATCACTTCCTGTGTCCAAATATGGCAATGCCACTCCACAGGAACTGTACCACCGTCACACTTCCAAAACAGTTACAGGAAGGATTCCTCTCAGACTAATGCACACACACGCACACACACACACACACACACACACACACACACACACACACACA
>NW_019497500.1:0-385 GCF_002814215.2 Seriola lalandi dorsalis | reverse complement strand
TGTTTTTGTGCAAATAAAAGCAAATTGCTTGTTGATGGATATGTGTGTGTGTGTGTGTGTGTGTGTGTGTGTGTGTGTGTGTGTGTGTGTGTGTGAGTGAGTGAGAGAGAGAGAGACAGAGGTAGTCGGTCAGTCAGCATTCTTAATCAATACCATAATCACTCCTTCCCCCTGTGGACACTCAAAGCTTCACTCAAGACCAAGTTCAGTTGTTTGTTCTGTGTGTCTTTCATCACCTGTCAACCGGGCCACAAGTCACGATTAATGCTATCTCTGCCAGATGGAGCTAAATGAGACTAGCATGACAAACAGTCTGTGGGAAATATGTGTATGAGTGTGTGTGTGTGTGTGTGTGTGTGTGTGTGTGTGTGTGTGTGTGTGTGTG
>NW_019497499.1:0-342 GCF_002814215.2 Seriola lalandi dorsalis | reverse complement strand
ATTGCTTGCTGAAAAGATTCACTAAACAATTTGAACTAAATTCTTTGGTGTGGACACTCACTGGTCTTTTGAGCATTTTGAACACTTCACTCACCCTGTGGGGGTGAGAGTTTTTTTCTCTAAACAGCAAAAGCTCCTTCAATAATATGGTATAAAACGTCAAAAAAACAACATTGTATATTAGGACATAAAAGGTCATAAAAAGGTCATAGTATGGTAAGGAATAAAAGGAAACAGTATAGTAAGGCATAAAAATGTGAAAAACGTCATAGTATAGTTTGGCATAAAAACGACCAAAAACGTCATAGTATAGTATGGCATAAAAAGTCAAAAAAACAACAT
>NW_019497498.1:0-342 GCF_002814215.2 Seriola lalandi dorsalis | reverse complement strand
GTGTGTGTGTGTGTGTTAGTGTGTGTCTGTGTGTGTGAGTGTGTGTGTGAGTGTGAGTGAGTGTGTGTGTGTGAGTGAGTGTATGTGAGTGTGTGTTAGTGTGTGTGTGAGTGTGTGTCTGTGCGTATGTGTACGTATGTGTGTGTGTTGTCAGTAAAGTCAAACTACTTCCTGCAATCACTTCCTGATCTTGAACCAATGAGATCGATGCTGTATTTTCCATTGACGGGCAGCTGCCGCTCACTCACTGAAATGTGTGACATCACACAGCCCTGATGTTGACTGATGAGTGTTGAGGCTGTCAGACTGTTACATCATGAAACTGGTCAAACATGAAAGACT
>NW_019497497.1:0-342 GCF_002814215.2 Seriola lalandi dorsalis | reverse complement strand
ATAAAAAAATTAAAATCAATGTTACCCAGCATGCATCACTTCTACTGTCTCCCCGGCACGGATAAAACCACATATTAGCCTATTATCTGCTGCAATTGTCCCCAAGGAGAAGATTATTTACTGTAGCCTTTCCATTGTGGCTATAATGTGGTTTTGCCCATGTATATACAGTCTGGGATGATGACGTGAACTGGGCTCAGGTGTGTAAGTGGGCGGGGAAGCACAGGTGATTTAGGATTGAAGACAGTTGGAAATGGGAAAAAGTCTGGGGGACATTTTCTCTTGTCTCTCATTCTTCCGCGTTCTCACATTTAAGAAAGTGTCAAGGAAACAACACAAGGT
>NW_019497496.1:0-342 GCF_002814215.2 Seriola lalandi dorsalis | reverse complement strand
TCAAAATAAAGCACTGTGACAAAGAAAGAACTTTCTTGTGCTTTTATTTTGTAGGCATAATTGAGAGGAAGTGATTCTTTGGGTAACTGTTGCTGTCATGAGGGAGATCTATTTTAGCACCAGGCACTGTCCAACTGACAGTGCAGTGTGCGGCTGGATGTGACTGTGTCTGTAATTCACTTTCAACATGGATAAAAGTATAACACTCATTCTTCCTGTGGGGGGAGATTCTCTGGACATTAAAGCTAAATGTGGGACTGTCAGTATGATATCAAAATAATCTGGAGAGCCAGATATTATTGCCAATCGGCAGGTTTTGGCCCGTGGGCCTCCAGGTGCCGA
>NW_019497495.1:0-342 GCF_002814215.2 Seriola lalandi dorsalis | reverse complement strand
CTACCAAATCAAGTGACAGAAGTCAGATAATATTTTTAGCAAGCACGGATCTAATGATGATGATGATGATGATGATGATGATGATGATGATGATGACGCATATGGAAGAAGCGCCTCTAGCTGTCAAACGGCTGCCAGAAAGTAGAGTTTAAGATAAATAAATGAAATGAGATGAATGAAAATCCATTCAGACTCATTGGAAACACTGAAGACTGTAAGTAAAACCACAGAGACACACATCTGCTGCCAAACCTCAGTCTGCTCATCAGACTTTATTTTTATCTTTAAACATGGCTTCACCTGACAGATGCAGCTGGCCACCTGACACAATTGCTGAGAGAT
>NW_019497494.1:0-342 GCF_002814215.2 Seriola lalandi dorsalis | reverse complement strand
CGGGACTAGTAGCGGGCCAAAAAACGGGTCGGAATAATAATAATAATAATAATAATAATAATAATAATAATAAATGGAATGTTCGTTTTTCAACCTGACAACAACATATAATGGGATTGCTTCATTCAGCAGTCCCACCAATAATAAACAGAATGTTCATTTTTTGACCTGAACACAACATATTGTGGGACTGCTTCATTCAGCAATCCCAGCAACTAGAAAATGCATTTTCTGCTGAAAATGCTTGTGAATGCTGAGAGCTGAATGAGATTGTTGAAGCAATGCTGAAGAAGCTGAAGCAACTGCTGATGCAATGCTAAAGTAGCTCAAGCAATGGCTGAA
>NW_019497493.1:0-450 GCF_002814215.2 Seriola lalandi dorsalis | reverse complement strand
TTATGCCTTTATTTGATAGTATAGTGGAGAGAGACAGGAAACAGGGAGGCAGAGAGGGGGAATGACATGCAGCGAAAGGCCGTCCGATGCGGGATTCGAACCGGGGCCAACTGCAGCGAGGACTGTAGCCTCTACACATGGGGCGCCTGCTTAGACCACTACGCTACACGACGCCCCATGTAAAGGAAGTTTGATGCTGAACTTGCAACATTTCTTCTAGATTGATAAGTAAGTAACTGATAATTAACAGCTATTAATGCTAATATAAGCAATAGCAAAACTTACAAATAGCATTTTTTTTTTTGCTTCTAATTGCTGATTTCAAGAGCTCTATATAAGGCTTAGAAAAATCATGTATCTGTGACTTTAAAACCCTCACTCCTATCCTGCAGCTTTTTCTGTACATTTCGTAACCCAGGCAGAATATTGACTCCATCACATTATTCATGA
>NW_019497492.1:0-342 GCF_002814215.2 Seriola lalandi dorsalis | reverse complement strand
TACTATACTATGACATTTTTTGATGTTTTTATGTTTTATTATACCATGTCGTTTTTTCACTTTTTACCATAGTATACTATGTCGTTTTTTCAGTTTCTATGCCTTTTTTTCTATGTCATTTTTACTTACTTTTTAGGCCTTACTATACTATTATGTCTTTAAATCTTACTATACTATGACATTTTTTGATGTTTTGATGCTTTATTATACCATGTCGTTTTTTCACTTTTTGCCATAGTATACTATGTCGTTTTTCACTTTTTTTGCCATACTATACTATGTATTTTTTTTTCGAATTTTGGGCCTTATTATTCTATTATGTCTTTAAATCTTACTATACTA
>NW_019497491.1:0-342 GCF_002814215.2 Seriola lalandi dorsalis | reverse complement strand
TTTTTTTTTTTTTTAATTGTCCCAGTGTGACTAATGGCAGTTGTGGGCATTTTAAGAGACAACACAATGTGTTCAAGGCATTGGCTGCTGATTATTTCCATGTGGAGGCTGAGAATTTATTTGACCAGAGCGTGGTATTTGCAGCAGGGATAGATTAAGAAATTGCTTTTCATTCCTTTTTTTTTTCTTTTCTGTAAAGACCCACTTTGACAGCGTCTCTTTGTGCCGTACCTGCTTCTTTCTCCATCTCAAACAAAATAGAAATATGATTCTGAGCAAAGAAAAAAAAAACAGTTAAATACAGATTGAGCTTCTTTTTTTTTTTTTTTTTTTTGTCTGGCC
>NW_019497490.1:0-342 GCF_002814215.2 Seriola lalandi dorsalis | reverse complement strand
CCGGAGCTCCAGGACTGAAACTCAGAGTCTCTCCGACACGAGAGGCGATTAATTACCGTCTCTCCTTCTTTTGGCCTGATCTTCGTCTCTTTAGAGGAGACTTTTCTTGCCAATTAGGTGGCATCTATTGCCATCCACTTAATTAGCGGCATTAATGTGATTTCTTTGCACATAGTCGGGCAATTAGCGGCGCTGATTGAGTTTCATTCGATTAGCCTCCGCAAACACGCTAATTGACGCCCGAGCTGCAGATGCAACACGCTCAGGAAAACCTGGCTTTTTGGTGCTGGAGGGGGTTTGTGTGTGTGTGTGTGTGTGTGTGTGTGTGTGTGTTTATACACG
>NW_019497489.1:0-342 GCF_002814215.2 Seriola lalandi dorsalis | reverse complement strand
ACACACACACTCACACACACACATATATATACACTCACACACACATAAATACACTCACACACACACACACACATAAATACACTCACACACACACACACACATATAAATACACTCACACACACACACACTCACACACACACACACACACATATAAATACAAAAAATGAAGAGGAGGAAGAGTAGAGGAGCAGCAGCAGGAGGAGTAGAGGAGGAGCAGCAGCAGGAGGAGTAGAGGAGGAGCAGCAGCAGGAGGAGTAGAAGAGGAGGAGGAGGAGCAGCAGCAGGAGGAGGAGTAGAGGAGGAGGAGCAGCAGGAGGAGCAGCAGCAGGAGGAGTAGAAGAG
>NW_019497488.1:0-342 GCF_002814215.2 Seriola lalandi dorsalis | reverse complement strand
TAAGACATAAAAACATCATAAAAATCTCATAGTATAGTAAGGCATAAAAACGTCATAAAAACATCATAGTATAGTAAGACATAAAAATATCCTAAAAACATCATAGTATCGTAAGGCATAAAAACATCATAAAAACATCATAGTGTATGTAGTAAGGCATAAAAACATAATAAAAACATCGTTGCATAGCAAGGCATAAAAACATTATAGTATAGTAAGACATAAAAACATCATAAAAACGTCATAGTATAGTAAGACATAAAAACATAATAAAAACATTATAAAAACGTCATAAAAACGTCACAGTGTATGTAGTAAGACATAAAAACATCATAAAAACGT
>NW_019497487.1:0-342 GCF_002814215.2 Seriola lalandi dorsalis | reverse complement strand
CTACTGATACTACTACAGATACTACTGATACTACTGATACTACTGATACTACTGATACTACTGATACTACTACTGATACTACTGATACTACTACTGATACTACTGATACTACTACAGATACTACTGATACTACTGATACTGCTGATACTACTGATACTACTACTGATACTACTGATACTACTACAGATACTACTGATACTACTGCTGATACTACTACTTCTTGTTCTTGTTCTTTCACAGAATAGAGTTGGTGGCTGTTGCGGTCGATGGCAGAATAAAGAGGAAATGAAGCTTCGTGCTGTAGATCTACAACGAGGAACAGAGTTGGATTATTATTAAACT
>NW_019497486.1:0-342 GCF_002814215.2 Seriola lalandi dorsalis | reverse complement strand
ATTCAATATTGTTCAGAAACACCAGCTGTGGTTCTGATGTCCAGTCCAGGTTCTGGTCCTGTAGACGTGTTTATAATGGACCAGGAATGGTTTGATTTATTAACTGAGTCCAGCGTGGACTTTAGTCCCTGAACGCCTCATGTCAACTTACGGGGAAGGACCGAGTAAAAGTTCCTGTCGCTGACCGAGATCCAGGCCGAGGTGGAAACATCTGTTTGTCTCCTGAAGCTTCATTAGATATAGATTCATTCTCTTTCAATCAGTCAGGAGTCGTCATGAAGAACGAGCTGATGAATCTGTAGTTACATCATCATCATCACAACTAAATACTATAGTCTATAC
>NW_019497485.1:0-342 GCF_002814215.2 Seriola lalandi dorsalis | reverse complement strand
AACAGCAGTAAAAGATGGAGACCAAAATAAAAACTGGTCGTTCCGTTAATATGTTGACGTCTCGACCGATGAGTTCTCAGTAGTTCTCACTACATTATTACATGGCTACCTTCTACTCATGGGCCAGACCACACCTTTCTTCACATTCAGCCTTCATTTTGATCTCAACTACACACCTGTAAAGCTTTGTGACTGTGAACACCTGCCAAAGTTCTCAAAACCACTATGGTTCCACTATAGTAGGTGTCTCCACGACCACATTTTGCCCCGATGGTGCACACACACACACACACACACACACACACACACACACACATACAAACACACACACAAGGTGAAAAC
>NW_019497484.1:0-342 GCF_002814215.2 Seriola lalandi dorsalis | reverse complement strand
GCAGTTGTAGGAGCAGGTAAGACATTACGATGGACTTCACTATTTTCAGCTGAATTTAAAAACCGCTAATCTGTAAAAGTTAATGCATTTTTTTCTAAATCGTGCATGCTCCCTCTGTGCTGGGGTCTTATCTGTTTGCAGCATGTGCAGCCGGTGCTGTGGCCTCTGCTCCTTTAGTTCTCGGCGCCGCAGGATTCACCTCAGCCGGAATAGCAGCAAGCTCCATTGCTGCTAACATGATGTCGGCTGCTGCAGTTGCTAACGGAGGTGGAGTGGCAGCAGGAAGTGTGGTGGCCCTTTTCCAATCAATAGGTAAAGACCACAAGTAGATATTTTATTTTG
>NW_019497482.1:0-342 GCF_002814215.2 Seriola lalandi dorsalis | reverse complement strand
GGATCTCAGAGACTGGGTCTGGATCTTAGAGACCGGGTCTGGATCTTAGAGATCGGGTCTGGATCTCAGAGACCGGGTCTGGATCTCAGAGACCGGGTCTGGATCTTAGAGATCGGGTCTGGATCTCAGAGACTGGGTGTGGATCTTAGAGACCGGGTCTGGATCTTAGAGATCGGGTCTGGATCTCAGAGACTGGGTCTGGATCTTAGAGACCGGGTCTGGATCTCAGAGACTGGGTCTGGATCTCAGAGACCGGGTCTGGATCTTAAAGATCGGGTCTGGATCTCAGAGATCGGGTCTGGATCTCAGAGACCGGGTCTGGATCTCAGAGACCGGGTCTGG
>NW_019497481.1:0-407 GCF_002814215.2 Seriola lalandi dorsalis | reverse complement strand
TTATAACTCACTATACTATGATGTTTTTATGACTTTTCATACCTTACTATAGCGTGTCATTTTTTCCACTTTTTATGCCTTACTATACTATGTCGTTTTTTTCACTTTTAATTCCTCACTATACTATGTCGTTTTTTTTTCACTATTAATGCCTTACTATACTATGTCGTTTTTTTCAGTTTTTATAACTCACTATACTATGATGTTTTTATGACTTTTCATACCTTACTATAGCGTGTCATTTTTTCCACTTTTTATGCCTTACTATACTATGTCGTTTTTTTTACTTTTTATGCCTTACTATACTATGTCGTTTTTTCACTTTTTATGCCTTACTATACTATTTCGTTTTTTTCACTCTTGAGGCCTTACTATACTATGTCGTTTTTTTTCATTTTTGAGGCCTT
>NW_019497480.1:0-342 GCF_002814215.2 Seriola lalandi dorsalis | reverse complement strand
GTAAAATGTATTTTCATCACAATGATTGACGTTCATTTGAATTTCATCACCATTCAGTGGTTGTGCAGAAAAAATTTCAACTGTCGGACCCACAGGTGATTTATTGTGAAGTTTGGAAGGTCAAATATGTACAAATTTAGATTTTTGTAATGAGCCACGTTTTCTTTATCAAATTCTATGCAACGACTGAGAAATGACCCTTGATTGTGCGCACTGAGATAAAGACTTTTCACTGTCATGGCGCACCCTAGAGGCAGACTATCACAAGACCACAGAGCATAGCTAGGACTTAGCGTCTGAAGGCGTGCACCGAGTTTAGTTACAATAATATTAGTTCATTTT
>NW_019497479.1:0-342 GCF_002814215.2 Seriola lalandi dorsalis | reverse complement strand
GTAAATATATGTGAGAGTGAAAATACATGTATGTGTGTGTATGTAAAGTGTATATATATATATATATATATATGTGAGTAGTATATATATGTATGTAAATGGAAAATGTATGTGTGAAAGGGCCAGAATAAATTATGGCTTGTGCGGCCCCTCATAAATGTGTATGATTTTTGTACAAATTCATAAATGGTTTTGTTTTCATGTACAACACTGTACTACAGGTAATGTTTTAGATAACTAAATATATTCAGTTTCAAAATTGCATAGGTGTTTACTTTACTCTGTACATTTCAACCCCTCCCAGCAGATTACTGTACTGTTCTGTCACTTTCCATTGTATGG
>NW_019497478.1:0-342 GCF_002814215.2 Seriola lalandi dorsalis | reverse complement strand
GACGAATTCAATCACAAAACAATCAATTCACTATCACAAGCACTGGTCACATGTGACCTCACAAACTTCCTGCCAATGCTGAAATTATTTCGGTATTTCTACTTGTTCAGGTTGTTCTCTATTCCTCTATCCTCATTCTTTCTCCTGTACTTGCCAACGTTGATGCTTATTTTCTCTTTGGGGAGCATTTCATTTTGTTGTTGTGTAATCATATCAGCTACAATCAAATAAGGTTTGGGTGAATTAAATGAGGAGTATGAGAAACCCCAGTCAGTTTGTTTCTAGACACACTGGCTGCACATTCTGAAACATCTCAACAAATAAAGGATGGACTGGCATAAA
>NW_019497477.1:0-342 GCF_002814215.2 Seriola lalandi dorsalis | reverse complement strand
AGCCAATCAGAATCAGCTTTGATCATTTCTGCCCGGTAACACTGCTCCTGAATTTGTATTGTTTGTATTATTTGCTGTTGTATATACTGTTGTTCTGTCCAGTCTGAACTGGTATCTCCCTCTATGAGTACTAATTCGTAAACAGCTTTCTGTCTGTCTGTCTGTCTGTGTGTGTGTGTGTGTGTGTGTGTGTGTGTGTGTGTATCTGTTTGTGATATCTGTGGTTTTTATCAACCACACACAGATATCAGAGGAGCCAAAGAAAGGACACTCTGCTCAACACAGTGATATAAAGTACTTTTCTCTGGAGTCAAAAGTAGCTCCAAAGTAATCTACCAATTA
>NW_019497476.1:0-437 GCF_002814215.2 Seriola lalandi dorsalis | reverse complement strand
AAAGTATCAAAGCCTCAGTCCACAGAGAAATGCACACAGCCTGTATTCAGAAACTGAGCCTTAAAACCAGCCGTCAGGACTTCTGGAACTTTGTGATGTCACAACAAAGCAGTCACCAAGCCCCGCCCACCTGGACCCACCATCCAAACCTTGCAGGATTTGGTTTGTCTGAGTGTTTTTACCTGAAATCTGCTAGATTTTTACTGGATCACTCAGAAAACAGTCAGCCAATCAGGAGAGAGGTTCTGAGCCTTGAATATTGAAATACAATATTTATATTTTCTTTTTTAAACACCGCCCACTCTGTGTGACCCCGCCCCTTCTCCCTTCACATTGAAGTCATTCACTCAGCCTGTGTAGAGCAGTTTGAAATCATAGAAGAAGACTGGTGCCGTGGCCGCCACCGCCACCGCCGCTACTACCGCCGCCACCGCCGC
>NW_019497475.1:0-342 GCF_002814215.2 Seriola lalandi dorsalis | reverse complement strand
ATTTCTTTTTTAATTAAACATCAATATAATAACGTTGGAGTCACTTGGATTGTCAAGAGACATCACTTCATTTCCCCCAAATGTTTACACTTTATTCTACATGTTGTTTCTTGTCAGTAACTTAAATGGAGGTTTCTGAAGAGGACCCTGGACCTCTGGATCATCAGCCTCTGGACGACCACTGACCAGATCTGACCTCACCCAATATTACTGTCTATAAAGGCGACGTTCAAACCGTGTCGCTGCATCACTGAGGCCTGACAACATATGGGAATGTGTTTTACTAAAGTTTCTCTGATGCTGTGCACAGGTGGATTATCTACATGCGCACAGAAGACGAAC
>NW_019497474.1:0-342 GCF_002814215.2 Seriola lalandi dorsalis | reverse complement strand
CCAGAATTCAGCTACATTATTGAAATTAACGCAATTAAGTGCTAATTAAAATGACATAGAACTAGAAACTATTCAATAAACTTTCATTCAATCTTCCTGATACTGTCTCAGATAGTTATACATCTTACGAGCCACTGGATGTACTGGGACTATGCTGAACCTGCATGTCACCAGAAAAAAGTCAAGCCATGAAATAAACTGTTGTTGTTGTTGTTGTTGTTCACCTGAATGGCAGCTGCAGCTCCTCGTTCCAGCAGGGGTTCGGTCCATCCGCTGTGGTTGTTTGAAGTACGGTGCGCTGGAAGGAAACCTCCACGAATGGCCGCACTTGTACCTACATAA
>NW_019497473.1:0-342 GCF_002814215.2 Seriola lalandi dorsalis | reverse complement strand
ACACACACACACACACACACACACACACACACACACACACACACACACACACACACACACACTCACACTCAAACATAAACAAATGTACAAATGCAATGAGGTGTATAAAGCTGTCTGTCATACCCTCATTCATTCACTCATGACAGGTCCTAGTGCTGTGTCAGTTGGCCCATATTTAATTACTCTGTTCTCTTTTTCTTGTACTTTATATTTTACACTCTTTCGCTTCACTGCTGCAATAAGTCGACTCCCTCAGCATTAAATCAGTGAGAGTCACCTTAACCTGTTCTTTTGTTGACTGACCTAGACTGTTTTCTCACAGATTATTAATAATTTAAGTTT
>NW_019497472.1:0-435 GCF_002814215.2 Seriola lalandi dorsalis | reverse complement strand
GCATAAAAAGTAAAAAAAATATCATAGTATAGTAAGGCATAAAAAGTCATAAAAATGTCATAGTATAGTAAGGTGTAAAAAGTCATAAAAGCGTCATAGTATAGTAAGGCATAAAAAGTAAAAAAAATATCATAGTATAGTAAGGCATAAAAAGTCATAAAAATGTCATAGTATAGTAAGGTGTAAAAAGTCATAAAAATGTCATAGTATAGTAAGGCATAAAAAGTAAAAAAAATATCATAGTATAGTAAGGCGTAAAAAGGCATAAAAGCGTCATAGTATAGTAAGGCGTAAAAATTCATAAAAATGTCATAGTATAGTAAGGCATAAAAAGGCATAAAAGCGTCATAGTATAGTAAGGCATAAAAATGTCATAGTATAGTAAGGCATAAAAAGTAAAAAAAAATATCATAGTATAGTATGGCTAATAATATC
>NW_019497471.1:0-411 GCF_002814215.2 Seriola lalandi dorsalis | reverse complement strand
ACACACACACACACACACACACACTCACACACACACACACTCACACACTCTCACTCACTCACACACACACACACACACGCACACACACACACACACACACACTCACACACACTTTAATGTTGTTTACACACACACACACACTCACACACACACACTTTAATGTTGTTTACACACACACACACACACACTCACACACACACTTTAATGTTGTTTACACACACACACACACACACACACACACTCACTCACTCACACACACACACACACACTCACAAACACTCACACACACACTCACACACACTCACACTCACACACACAAACACACACTCTCACACACACACAAACACACACACTCACACACACACACTCACACACACTCACACACACACTCACACACACACACACACACAC
>NW_019497470.1:0-513 GCF_002814215.2 Seriola lalandi dorsalis | reverse complement strand
GTATTGTAAGGCATACAAATATCAGTATAGTAAGGCATAAAAAGTCATATAAACGACATAGTATTGTAAGGCATACAAATATCAGTATAGTAAGGCATAAAAAGTCATATAAACGACATAGTATTGTAAGGCATACAAATATCAGTATAGTAAGGCATAAAAAGTCATAAAAACGTTTTAGTGTAGTAACTCGTAAAAACATCATAGTATAGTGAGGCATAAAAACATCAAAAAAAGGGCATAGTATAGTAAGCCATAAAAAGGCATAAAAACGTATTCATTCATTCATTCAATCTTTATTAGGGACACAGCTCATGGTTGGGGGGTCCATAGAAAAAAACAACACAAAAAAAAACATAAAATCAACTCCAAACAAAAGACATTGCACAATACTCATACATTTGCATACATGCTGCAACGCCAGTGCTTTCACAATTTAATGAGAACCTGACGGAGTTGAGTTCAGGGTTGGTTAAGGCTGAAATAATACCATAGTATAATAAACCATAAAAA
>NW_019497469.1:0-388 GCF_002814215.2 Seriola lalandi dorsalis | reverse complement strand
CCTTTACAGCCTGGTTAACTCACCGGTCCACCTTTACAGCCTGGTTAACTCATCAGTCCACCTTTACAGCCTCGTTAACTCATCAGTCCACCTTTACAGCCTCGTTAACTCATCAGTCCACCTTTACAGCCTCGTTAACTCATCAGTCCACCTTTACAGCCTCGTTAACTCATCAGTCCACCTTTACAGCCTCGTTAACTCATCAGTCCACCTTTACAGCCTCGTTAACTCATCAGTCCACCTTTACAGCCTCGTTAACTCATCAGTCCACCTTTACAGCCTGGTGTTTCTACAAACTGTCTCTAACTTTCAGACGAAAAGCTTCAGTAGACGAGTCGGAGCTGAATCAAACTACAAGCTCAAATTTAGTGATGGAGACGCTGAAGTC
>NW_019497468.1:0-342 GCF_002814215.2 Seriola lalandi dorsalis | reverse complement strand
TTCCATGAGCATGAATGTGTCTTACACTGCAAGATCATTCTTCAGCTTTTGAAGCTTTGGCGGTAGCTCACTTTGGCCCAAATTTAGCATTACCTGCTG
Source organism: Seriola lalandi dorsalis (assembly GCF_002814215.2). Classification (NCBI taxonomy): domain Eukaryota; kingdom Metazoa; phylum Chordata; class Actinopteri; order Carangiformes; family Carangidae; genus Seriola; species Seriola lalandi. Next base: position 243 of record NW_019497468.1, on the reverse strand, counting down.
AATGAAGGTAAAAGTGTTTTTCAAGCACTTTGGGTACTGTAGATGGAGTGCTTAGGCAAAGCCAAACAAGAGGCACATTGCTTGAGGTAGGTTGGTGAGGTCTTCCATTACAAGGCTGCCCTCTAGGATGATCCCCACTCTTGAGGGGTTTAGTTGTGGCAATGCTGGGTTTGCAGCACTGGTGTCCTCATGGCAGAGGATTCCCACTGGAATGTCCACGGAGTCTCCCTCATTAAGAGCCTA
>NW_019497467.1:0-342 GCF_002814215.2 Seriola lalandi dorsalis | reverse complement strand
CAATTACATGCTATTTAAATCATGACTTCATTGCAGGTCTAAATAAATATTTATCTGAGGGCTGTACACGGCCATTCATCATTACTCAGTTGAAAACTCCTGAAAGACTTTTCACATGTTTTGACACACACCTCGGTCCGCAGGGGTCGAGTCCACTGAGTTTCAGCATGGAAAGATTCCATTTAAGAAGACTGCCGTGCCTTTTTTGTACCCACTCAGAACCTATCTTCAGCTGACAGGTCAAAAGCGTCTCCATTCCCCTGTAGTGAAAACCTTGGTGTGACCTTCTCGATCCAGCTGGCCTTTTAAGAGAACATTTAATCAATAACTCCATCGTGTAGA
>NW_019497466.1:0-342 GCF_002814215.2 Seriola lalandi dorsalis | reverse complement strand
TGGCACTACATCAATAAGCTCACCATCCCGCTTGAAGTATACCTGACAGGCAGAAACAAAGACAGGTGAGCTCAACAGGAACAGGCACAAGAGTGGAATAACCCTGACCCTCTGGCAGAATCTTAAATGATAGAGGAAACTCGGAGGACTCACTTTGTTAATCAAATCTTTTTCATCAGTTCAAAGATTTGTAGTCACTGTTCGTTTTTTGTTTGTTTTTTAAGCCAAGCGATCACATGACTTTGAGAATGAAGGTTAACTCGCTGTAATAACTGTTGTCTTACTCATGACTGTAAGAAAACTGTGGTGTTTAAACACATCATTCATTTTGCTCTCTTCACA
>NW_019497465.1:0-541 GCF_002814215.2 Seriola lalandi dorsalis | reverse complement strand
TCACCAACTCTCCTGGTCAATGATAACTGGTCCTGAATCAGCTCTGCTGCCATGGCAACCAGCGCTGTGGAGACACAGACAGGTAGATGAAGGTGAGTGTGACAGTGCTTGTCACAGGTTGAGTTTGCTGGCTCCTGATTGGCTGGAAACACTCACCTGAACACAGACAGCACAGAGCAGCAGCTGGGAGGAAAAGCATTTTGTGCCGTGGTGTTTCCTCTGGTGAAGCTGGGGAGAAGTGGAGCTCTGATGCAGCTGAGGCCAAACAAGGACGAGCTGTGAGCTCAGACGAGGGTCATGTGGTTTCTGACGCCTCCTCAAACCTCCCATCAGCCCCTGCAGCCCACAGATGAGGCGGCTGTCTGACCGAAGGCCTTTTTTCACTGCAGACATTTTGACTTGTGACAGTAGAGAAGCACAGGTGTGACATTAACAATGGACTCTGAACCTGAAGAAGCTAAATGGAATTCAGCCTAATTTCTTTTTATTATTTACACCTGTGACATGTTCGAAATGTCTGTAGTGAAAAAAGATCACATTG
>NW_019497464.1:0-474 GCF_002814215.2 Seriola lalandi dorsalis | reverse complement strand
CTAGCTGTCTAAACTCTGCAGACACTGTTTATATGCTGTGCTTCCATAATAACAAATCTCCATATTCCATATTTTATAAACTGATCATATCTTCCGTGTGTAAACTCCTGTAGTTAATAAGCAACATAATTAGTAACTATTGCCGGTAGGAAAAGTGCCAAATATGGAGCTTTAAGTGCACCACATTTACCTGTGTTTTATTTGAAGTGTTGATCCATAAGAAGATATATTTGTGGTTTTAACAACCCAAAACCACCTCAGTGTAGTTTTACATCTCCTCTCTCAGGCTTCTCTCTTGAGCTCTAGTAACAACAGGTCAGTGAGCCAATCAGAAGAGAGGAGCTCTGAGCCTCTCTTCTGATTGTCTGACTGTTTTTTGAGTGATCCAATGAAAATATATTAGATTTCAGGTAAACACTCAGAGAAACCAAATCCTGCAAGGTTGGACGGTGGGTCCAGGTGGGCGGGGCTTGG
>NW_019497463.1:0-342 GCF_002814215.2 Seriola lalandi dorsalis | reverse complement strand
ATAAAAACGTCATAGTATAGTAAGGCATAAAAACGTCATAGTATAGTAAGGCATGAAAACGTCATAGTATAGTGAGGCATAAAAATGTCATAAAAACATCATAGTATAGTAAGGCATAAAAGACTTCATAAAAAACGTCATAGTATAGAGAGGCATAAAAATGTCATAAAAACGTCATAGTATAGTATGGCATAAAAATGCCATAAAAATGTCATAGTATAGTAAGGCAAAAAAAACTTCATAAAAAACGTCACAGTATAGTAAGGCATAAAAACGTCATAGTATAGAAAGGCATAAAAATGTCATAAAAACGTCATAGTATAGTAAAGCATAAAAATATCA
>NW_019497462.1:0-342 GCF_002814215.2 Seriola lalandi dorsalis | reverse complement strand
TAAAACGTCAAAAAAACATCAAAGTTTATTAAGGCTTAAAATGTCGAATAAATGTCACAGTGTATTAAGGCATTAAACTTCATAGCATGGTAAGTCATAAAACATAAAAAGAACATCATAAAATAATGAGGCATAAAATGTGAAAAAACGTCATAGTATAGTAAGGCATGAAGCGTCATAGCATGTTAATACATAAAACATCAAAAAACATCATGAAATCATGAGGCATAAAATGTGAAAAAACGTCATAGTATAGTAAGGCATAAAAGGTCAAAAAAACATCATAGTATAGTAAGGCATAAAACGTCAAAAAAACATCATAGTTTATTAAGGCTTAAAATG
>NW_019497461.1:0-342 GCF_002814215.2 Seriola lalandi dorsalis | reverse complement strand
GTGTGTGTGTGTGTGTGTGTGTGTGTGTGTGTGTGTGTGTGTGTGTGTGTGTCTGTGTGTGTGGGGAGGGTCTTTGATTTTCTTGCAGCTTTGTCTTTTCTCCTCTGACGAGAAACTTTAATCTGAAAATCTCAGTCTGTGGCTCCATCAACACGTGCGATGAGAAGATGCTTTAACGTGAAGGATCCGAGTTCACACAGAACAGTGTTCGTGTTTCATCATATCAGAACATCTTAATTAAAAAACAATTAACAGTTAGTGCGTCTATTGGAGTAACGACAGTTTTCACTGACATTCACTACATACGACTATAAATAAATTAAATAAATGAAGAAATATATA
>NW_019497460.1:0-342 GCF_002814215.2 Seriola lalandi dorsalis | reverse complement strand
ATACATTTTATCAATAGTGGAGTCAACAAAAAGCTGACTTTATTTCTTCTGGTTTTTTGTCTGTCAATGATTCTATGGAAGAGTTTTGTTGCCTTCAGGTGCTGCTATGAAGCTGGTACTTTACATGTTTGACTGATATAAGTTGTGTTCAGGAAACCTTCAGTTTTCTTCTCTGATGTGTTTAATAAACCTACAAATCATAAACACAACAGGCCATAATTAATGTCACAAAGATGTTGAAACGTTGAGTAAAGTGAGCTGAGGTGGATTTATCTTCCACTTCCTCCCTGAATGACAGACCTGGGGCCAGATGTGTGATACATCTGCACAAATACCAGACAT
>NW_019497459.1:0-344 GCF_002814215.2 Seriola lalandi dorsalis | reverse complement strand
TGGTGAGGCCGGTGTGTTTCGAGCAGGGACTGAACTACACGATCCGCCTCAGTCTGCCGCTCTACTCGTCACTCAGCGACGTCCAGAGTCCGTACACACTCATCGACTCTGTACGTAGAACACACACACACACACACACACACACACACACACACACACACACAAAACAGAAAATACACAAAAATACACACACTGAAGTTTTTCCTATACATACCTCACTCCTCTCTTCCTTCAAACATATGTTTTTATTATGGTTTCCATTCCCCTGACTTCCTCCTCCTCCTCTTCCTCCTCCAGTTGGTGCTGATGCCCCGGATTCGGGAGCTGGACATGTTCCATGGGAT
>NW_019497458.1:0-517 GCF_002814215.2 Seriola lalandi dorsalis | reverse complement strand
CTATACTATGTCGTTTTTATGACTTTTTATGCCTTGCTATACTATGTCGTTTTTATGCCTTGCTATACTATGTCGTTTTTATGACTTTTTATGCCTTATTATAACATGTCGTTTTTATGCCTTACTATACTATGTCGTTTTTATGCCTTGCTATACTATGTCGTTTTTATGCCTTACTATACTATGTTGTTTTTATGACTTTATATGCCTTACTATACTATGTCGTTTTTATGCCTTACTATACTATGTCGCTTTTATAACTTTTTATGCCTTACTATACTATGTTGTTTTTATGCCTTGCTATACTATGTCGTTTTTATGACTTTTTATGCCTTAATATACTATGTCGTTTTTATGCCTTACTATACTATGTCGTTTTTATGACTTTTTATGCCTTGCTATACTATGTCGTTTTTATGACTTACTATACTATGAGGTTATTGTGACTTTTTCTGCCTTGCTATACTATGTCGTTTTCATGCCTTACTATAATATATCATTTTTATGACTTACTATA
>NW_019497457.1:0-1658 GCF_002814215.2 Seriola lalandi dorsalis | reverse complement strand
ACTATACTATGACGTTTTTATGACTTTTAATGCCTTACTATACTATGACTTTTTATGCCTTACTATACTATGATATTTTTATGACTTTTTATGCCTTACTATAGTATGACTTTTTATGCCTTACTTTACTATGACATTTTTATGTCTTGTTATATTATGACGTTTTATACCTTACCATACTGTGATGTTTTTATGTCTTACTATAGTATGACTTTTTATGCCTTGCTATACTGTGACGTTTTTTGAGGTTTTTATGCCTTAGCATACTATGAGGTTTTTATGACTTTTTATGCCTTACTGTACTATGACGGTTTTTTTTATGTTTTAAGCCTTAGTATATTATGCCTTTTTTGAGGTTTTTATGCCTTACTATACTATGACATTAAATGCCTTACTATACTATGACATTTTTTAATGTTTTTATGACTTACTATACTATGACATTTTTTAATGTTTTTATGCCTTTCTATACTATGACTTTTTTATGAAATTTAATGCCTTAATATACCATGATGTTTTTTGAGGTTTTTATGCCTTATTATACTATGAATTTTTATGCCTTACTATACTATGATGTTTTTTGAGGTTTTTATGCCTTAGTGTACGATGACATTTTTTGACATTTAATGCCTTACTGTACTATGACGTTTTTTGAGGTTTTTATGCCTTACTATACTATGACTTTTTATGCCATACCATACTATGACTTTTTATGCCTTACTATACTATGATATTTTTATGACTTTTTATGCCTTACTATACTATGACATTTTTGGATGTTTTTATGCCTCAGTATACCATGGCTTTTTATGCCTTACTATGCTATGACGTTTTTATGACATTTTATGCCTTACTATACAATGACTTTTTATGCCTTAATATACTATGACGCTTTTATGACTTTTTATGCCTTACTATGCTATGAAGTTTTTATGACATTTTATGCCTTACTATACTATGACATATTTTTAAGTTTTTATGCCTTACTATAGTATGACTTTTTATGCCTTACTTTACTATGACATTTTTATGTCTTGTTATATTATGACGTTTTATGCCTTACCATACTGTGATGTTTTTATGTCTTACTATACTATGACTTTTTATGCCTTGCTATACTGTAACGTTTTTTGAGGTTTTTATGCCTTAGTATACTATGACGTTTTTATGACTTTTTATGCCTTACCATACTTTGATGTTTTTTGAGGTTTTTATGCCTTACTATAGTATGATTTTTTATACCTTACTATACTATGACTTTTTATGCCTTACTATACTATGATATTTTTATGACTTTTTATGCCTTACTATGCTATGACGTTTTTATGACATTTTATGCCTTACTATACTATGACTTTTTATGCCTTACTATACTGTGACGTTTTTTTGATGTTTTTATGCCTTACTATACTATGACTTTTAATGCCTTAATATACTATGACACTTTTATGACTTTTTATGCCTTACTATGCTATGACGTTTTTACGACATTTTATGACTTACTTTACTATGACATTTTTATGACATTTTATGCCTTAGTATACGATGACGTTTTTATGACATTTATGCCTTACTATACTATGATATTTTTATGACTTTTATGCCTTACTATACTATGACGTTTTTTGATGTTTTTATGCCTTACTATACTATGACTT
>NW_019497456.1:0-342 GCF_002814215.2 Seriola lalandi dorsalis | reverse complement strand
TTTTTTTTTTTTTTTATCTTTAAAAGAAACAACAGACCTCTTTGACTTAAACGTTCAGTCTCTACCAAATGTCAGCCAGGACTTCAAAAAGACCATAAAGATGTAAGGTTGCATTAGTCACGCGCGCACACGCACACACGCGCTCCTAATTCGATGTCCTAATTCATGTCAGCAGGCTTGCTCCGCTGACAGCCAGTGGCAGCATGCATGCAGGTCTTTGCAGTAACATGCGCCAAGAGCCATCTGTCCTGTAACAGAAAGAGCCGCGTAGATTATGTTGTCCAGAGAGAGAGAGAGAGAGAGAGAGAGAGGGAGGGAGGGAGGGAGGGAGGGAGAGGGAGA
>NW_019497455.1:0-342 GCF_002814215.2 Seriola lalandi dorsalis | reverse complement strand
ATCCTTTCAAATCCCCTTGAACATCCAGGTTTGGGTTCAAATGACAACGATGCTGACTCGTTGGTCGGGCTAACTTTGAGCTAACTTCGCTAACATTGTCGACACTTCCTGTTGCTCAGTGAACTTCACATTAAAACATGTTTATTTTAGTGACATGTTGTGTTGTGCTCTCCTGCTGCGGCTCTGAGCTCAACAACAGTAATGAACAAGGTGCTGTCATACACAGAGGAGAGTCAGGAAACTTTAATTACACATCAGCTCCTGAACACAACGTCTGGTCTCAGACTAAAACATCCCCATCCATCAGGATCCAACTACTGCAGCACTGACTCGTAGTGTAGT
>NW_019497454.1:0-342 GCF_002814215.2 Seriola lalandi dorsalis | reverse complement strand
TTAACACACACACACACACACACACACACACACACACACACACACACACACAAGTAACAATCAAAAGACAGTAAAGCTCATAATGGGTTTATCACATCTGCTGTTTATCACAACCAGCTGCTTCCGGATAGAACATCTAGGTGGACTGAATCATTCAAACCTACTGCAAAAGGTCCAGTGTCTGTGTGTGTTTGTGTATATACAGTATGAGATTCTGGGAGTTCTTACAGTAGGGCCTGCGCTCCCAGGTGGGCCAAGTGGTCCTTCCTCACCCTGCAGAACACAATACAGTTCATTATACATTCATATTTGTAAACACACACACACACACACACACACACA
>NW_019497453.1:0-342 GCF_002814215.2 Seriola lalandi dorsalis | reverse complement strand
GATAATAATCAGTAATAATAATAATTGATATATTATGAAATATATGATAATGATTAAATAACTGAAGGGAGACATTCTGCATAACACAAACTTTAACTTGTGATACTTTGATCACATTTTGTTGCTAATACTTCATTCACATTTTGAATACAGAACTTTAAACTAATTGTGTATTTTTACAGTGTAGTTTTGTTACTTCAACTGAAGTAAAATATGTGAATACATCTTCCATTATTGGCTTTAATAGGTACCAGTACGTACCTGCCTGCATTACCCAGCTCCGCCTACAGGTGGCAGTGTAGTTCTGTTTGCAGCTCAGGTGTGTTTTCATGTTACAGCAGC
>NW_019497452.1:0-458 GCF_002814215.2 Seriola lalandi dorsalis | reverse complement strand
TAAAAACGTCATAGTATAATAAGGCATAAAAAACATCACAAAAAAGTCATAGTATAGTAAGGCATAAAAACATCATAGTATAATAAGGCATACAAAAATGTGATATTATAGTAAGGCATAAAAACGTCATAGTATAATAAGGCATAAAAAACATCACAAAAAAGTCATAGTATAGTAAGGCATAAAAACGTCATAGTATAATAAGGCATACAAAAATGTGATATTATAGTAAGGCATAAAAATTTCATAAAAATGTCATAGTTTAGTATGGCATGAAAAACTTAATTCTACCGTAAGGCATAAAAATGTCATAGTATAGTAAGTCTTAAATGTCACAGTATAATAAGTCTTAAGAAATGGCACAGTATAATAAGGCAGAAAATTTTCATAAAATCGTCACAGTATAGTAAGGCATTAAAATGTCATAAAAACGTCATAGTTTAGTATGGCATAAAAAC
>NW_019497451.1:0-448 GCF_002814215.2 Seriola lalandi dorsalis | reverse complement strand
GCTCGGAGCTCCGGGTGTCGTCCTGCCGCTGCTTCATAGTTTGGTAACAGCATTTGGTAACAACCATGACTCAGCTGTCAATCATCCATCACCCATCCCTCCACTAGGAATGTGCTCCACTGTAAAACTCAGCTCATCAGATAAACCTGCTGCTGCCACTGACTGATTTAAACACAGTGTGGAAAAGTTCAGGTTAGATAACGCACTGTTTAAACTCTGCCCATCAACAGGTGTCATCAGCCACAACTGGACTCATTTAACTATTATTGTATCCATCCATCCATCCATCCATCCATCCATCCATCCATCCATCTATCTATCTATCTATCTATCTATCTATCTGCCTAGATTCCCCCACATGCTGATGCTGTGATAATAATAATAATAATAATAATAATAATAATAATATATTTTATCTTTTAAGTTACAAAGTTCATTAACGTGAAAC
>NW_019497450.1:0-342 GCF_002814215.2 Seriola lalandi dorsalis | reverse complement strand
TATAATAAGGCATAAAAACATCATACAGATGAAGAACAGAACAGAATCTTGTCCTCATCCTGATTAGTGTGGGACATTAGTTCTAACCACTATATTACCTGCTGCCCCATCAAAAAGTCTAGCATATTATATTGTATACTGTAAGGAATAAAAAAGTCCTAGTATAGTAGGGCACAAAAAGTTTTGGTATTATGAGGCATGAAAAGTCATAAAAACATATTAGTCATGGGATTTTTTGAACTTAAACTCATACTTTGATATATCCAACAGATCATTTTTACTCCTGCAAGCCTACAGAAGTCAAAAGTCAGGGTTAGCTTCCTAGTTAATGTTACCTAATAT
>NW_019497449.1:0-468 GCF_002814215.2 Seriola lalandi dorsalis | reverse complement strand
CCGAGCGCGCTGCACTCCGCCGTGCGTCCAAGTGCCCAAAGCACCGATCCTCTCCGAGCCAAACCAAGCCAAGCCGAGCCACGGCGTGCGTCTGCGCCCCCCAAACGCAAACCCCCCCCTCCTCCCTGCCTCCACCGCCACTACTACTACCACCACCACTACCACCACCACCACCACCCCACCCTCGCTTCGCCATCTCCGACCGCTGTTGTAAAGCGATGGAGCCGTAACCAGCCTCAGTGTGCTGAAGTGAGCCGAGCGTGTGAAGCCGCGGCGGATACGAGGAGACAGCTGAGACCAGGCGGCTATGGAGGAGAAGCGCAGCGAGGCTGGAGTCTAGTCTGCACGCAAATCTACTGACCCACTCGTCCGGATTACTTTTTGCCACATTTTTTGAACTCTGCTGCCACTGTTAGAAACAGGGACTTTATATATATTTTTTCCCACCCGATCATCTTAAGCTACCAC
>NW_019497448.1:0-342 GCF_002814215.2 Seriola lalandi dorsalis | reverse complement strand
GACACAGAAGGAGGATTTGTGCCAAGTTTAGTACTTTAGTGCTACTAAAGTAGTAAGTTTAACACATTTGAAAGATTTCTCCTGAAATATACAGTTATCTGCTGAACAATAAGAGTTAGTGGCTAATTAAAATACATTAAAGAATGAAGCTGATATTCTACATTTTTTTACTTGTCAACAAACTGTGTGTATCCAAAGTCTCTCAAGTCTCATTCCTTTGTGCCATTGAGATCCATTGTTGTCCAGCAACGAATAAAATCACCTTAGTGAGTCACACTGTTGCTCTGGGTGACGTGTTCCTTCTTCAACATGAACACACACTAGTTTTTTTTTTTTTTTTTT
>NW_019497447.1:0-342 GCF_002814215.2 Seriola lalandi dorsalis | reverse complement strand
CTGCAGGACTCAGGAGTAAAGCTGTTGTCTGCTAAACTTGAGAATACATGGTGCAGACTGGAAAGTCTCAGGTTAGTGTTCAGGTATTTTTCATGTATGACTCAATGAAGTGTTATTTAATTGAAATAGGCAAAATGTGAATTGTTTCTCTGGAATTCATCTCCAGGCTGAGTTGCTGTAACCTCTCAGATAAAAGCTGTGAAGCTTTGTCCTCAGTTTTCAGCTCCCAGTCCTCTAGACTGAGAGAGCTGGACATGAGTGGCAACAACCTGCAGGACTCAGGAGTAAAGCTGTTGTCTGCTAAACTTGAGAATACATGGTGCAGACTGGAAAGTCTCAGGT
>NW_019497446.1:0-342 GCF_002814215.2 Seriola lalandi dorsalis | reverse complement strand
TTTTTTTTTTTTTTTTTTTTTTTTTTGAATTCCTGCCAACTGATTCAACTGCAAGTGTTTTGTTTGATTTCTTTATTAACTGATATTGATAATTTTAATACCATTTAGGCTCAATCCTTACCACAGGGACCAGGGTTCAAGTCCAGCCCGGGTCCTTTGCCAGATGTCATCCCTCAATTTCCTGTTTCTCTCTCTCACTGTCCCTATCATAATGAAGGCAAAAAAACTTAAACTGAAAATATTTACAGATCGAAATACGTAACATACATGTATTTACGTATATAAAGACTAGGTAGATACTTAACTTTTAACCTTTGATTGTAGAGAGGAGGAATAGTTCTT
>NW_019497445.1:0-414 GCF_002814215.2 Seriola lalandi dorsalis | reverse complement strand
TGTCAATGACTATTTGTCTCTAACGTCTGTTTCATTTTCTACTTTATTTATTTACTGAAACAGATTTCTTGTTAAATCTTAAAAAGTTTGAATTTTAACTGATTTAAAAGTTTCAAATATAAAATACTGAATGAAAAGAAAAAATATATCTGAATAAAATAAATGATTTCATCTATTACCTGAAGTTTATCTTTGATAAAATAAGAGTCTTTAAGTATTTTATTTTGGTAGTTTGATGGTGGTGTTTAGTGAGTGTACACAAGCAGGAAGCTAATCAATATACACTTACATAATATATGTGTGTGTGTGTGTGTGTGTGTGTCTGTGTGTGTGTGTGTGTCTGTGTGTGTGTGTGTGTGTCTGTGTGTGTGTGCGCCGCACGTGACAGTGGCAGTGAGCGACTGTGTGAAACAG
>NW_019497444.1:0-342 GCF_002814215.2 Seriola lalandi dorsalis | reverse complement strand
GTTAGCACTGTTGTAAGTTAGTGCAGCACACAAGTCAGAGTGTGGTTTGTGAATGACCGTTGTCTGATCATGGCATGGAACCAATCTGTTTTTAGTTGAACAAATCTCACAGTCTCCATCTTAGATCTTCATAAATACCACAGTTGTAATGCAGTTAAATTGACATGAGCATTGGTAGTATTTCCATCCACCTGCTTCAGATACAACTAATACGTTTCTGAACATCACAATTTGTGTTAATATCATCCAGCATCCAGGTAGTAGTAGCAGAGCAGAGAGAACATGAGAGGCAGGGGGTCCACGGGATCTCAGGTGTTACAGTGTAAGGTTGAACAGAGACAA
>NW_019497443.1:0-342 GCF_002814215.2 Seriola lalandi dorsalis | reverse complement strand
TTTTGAGTGTTTCTGGTTTGGGTGTTTCTGGTGTCTAGTTTTGTCCTCCCTGTCTTGTGCTCTGTTCCCCATACACTTCCTGTTTTATTTTGATAGTCGTGTCGCCCCAGTGTCTGAATTCTAGTTTTGCTTCCTTTGGTTTTGTAGGAGCCTAAAAGCATTTTTGTTGATGTTTAAGTGGTTAAATAACACAGTTCATTGATTGTTGAATAATTTAAATATTTACAGTAATCAAAAGGTAAATATATGATTCTTTAGAATTAAAAATGTATAATTTAAAATATGTAACATTTCATTTCTAATTGATTGGACTGTGTAGAACTTGGTTAGACCTTTAATGAT
>NW_019497442.1:0-342 GCF_002814215.2 Seriola lalandi dorsalis | reverse complement strand
TACAAGTGTGGATTTCATATTACATCCTTCAAACCTGGAATTAATCATAATACAAGTGGTTAACTGATCAAACTAAAGCAGTTCTTCGACTGTAATAATACTAATATGGACATTCTGGATGTCATGTAGTGTGTTACCTTGTGTGAAGGATGCTGACAGTATGGTCAGTATGAAGGACATTGTCTTAAAATCTACATGTTACATTTCAAACCTTCTATGGGATAGAAGTTTGGGATTAAACTATTGCATAGGAACATTTCATGAGTTACAGAACAGTTAGATATTTAATTTTACATTCATCCTCAGATCTGTGTCTGTGAAGAGAGTTCTGCTGGTCACTAC
>NW_019497441.1:0-395 GCF_002814215.2 Seriola lalandi dorsalis | reverse complement strand
TATAATAAGTCATAAAAACGTCTTAGTATAGTAAGGCATAAAAACATCAAAGAACATCTTAGTATAGCAAGGCCTAAAAACGTCATAGTATAGCAAGGTATTAAAAACATTAAAAAATGTCATAGTATAGCAAGGCATAAAAACGTCAAAAAACGTCATAGTATAGTAAGGCATAAAAACGTCCAAAAATTGTCATAATATAGTAGGGCATAAAAATGTTAAAAAACATCATATTATAGTAAAGCATAAAACATCTTAGTATAGTAAGTCATAAAAACGTCATAGTATAGCAAGGTATAAAAACATTAAAAAATGTCATAGTATAGTAAGGAATAAAAACATGACATTGTATAGCAAGGCATAAAAACGTTAAAAAACATCATAGTATAGTAAGG
>NW_019497440.1:0-466 GCF_002814215.2 Seriola lalandi dorsalis | reverse complement strand
ACGTCTACCTTCTTTCTACGTAGATAATCTAAAACCTTTGTACGCTTATTTGGAGAGTTCAGGCCTCTGACATTAAATGACATTATGTTAAAACTCTCTAGTGAATCCTTGTTATCAAGATTTCCTTGACACTGGTGATTTAATTTGGTGGTGGAACCTGGCGGTGCCCTCCCCCCTCCCATTCAGCCCTTTACTCCCCCCCACCCCAATCCCATTTCCCCCCTCACTTCGTAACATCAGTGAGCAACACTCAGCAATGTCTAACACCGAACACTGTATGTCCCCAATGTTAAATTACAAAGAAAATGTACCCATATAACCACATGTGAAAAAGGTACAGAGTAGCAAACCTTACTCTCCGACTATCCTGCCTTTAGCAAGCACAGAGCATATAACCGTTATAACATTCATTCATCCCAGTGAATACCATGGACTTGACCGTCACTTTGAAATGACGTCATCAGCG
>NW_019497439.1:0-392 GCF_002814215.2 Seriola lalandi dorsalis | reverse complement strand
GTAGGCCAGTCCAAGTCAAAAGTCTGGGTCCGAATTGTATTCCCATATTAAGAAAAACAGCTCCTAATACGGGTTCTCAGGAGTACATACAGGACCAAGGCAGGCAGCATACATCTATCTACCACTCTTAGCCATAAAGAAAGAATCTCTGTCTGTTTGTGTGTATGATAATAAAGTTCTGGGACGGTAGTGAATAAAAAGTTATTCTGGAGCCCTGAATAAAGCATAAATGCCTAAAGAAATCTTGAAAAAGAATTGGGGATTTGACTGCACAATGGTGAGCATTTTTCAACTTAGCTTTCTGTGTTTTGCAGGCTCAAAGTCGCTACATGTCTCGCATCAAGAGACTTAAAACACATCATAATGTGTGTGAGACACGGTATGAGAAGGCG
>NW_019497438.1:0-342 GCF_002814215.2 Seriola lalandi dorsalis | reverse complement strand
GTCTCCTAAAAAAAAAGAAAAATCTGATTCAGATGGTTCCAATTTGCAACAGAAAATATGTAAAAAAAAAAAAATGTAATGCTGGTTTGAATGTTTTTGATCAACACAATAAAGAAAAACTTTTAATGAAAGTGTTTTCCAACTTCTCCATTCAGAGCCACCAAAGCATGATTAGCATTTTTCTGCTTATGTCAAAGCGACTCACGGCGCTCGGTGAACACTGTCATGGTTAGAAATTTAAAAGGTCAATATGACATGAGAGAGCTTGTGTTTAATTTTCCTGTATTTATCCAATTTCACATCATTCCTGAGCTTCACTTTGGTTAGAGTTTTTATTTTTTT
>NW_019497437.1:0-342 GCF_002814215.2 Seriola lalandi dorsalis | reverse complement strand
CCTAATTAGTGGAGGTCACTGCTCCATTTGATTTTTACTTTCATTTCTTTTGTACATTGATGTTTTCTTTCCAGTTTTAAATTCACTTTCTTCAAAGTCTCTTTTCAGCTCTGACTGAAGACATGAAAAGGTTCTTGTGTTTATCTTTAACAAAGATTAAAATCAGTTACACAACAAAGAGTTGATGGTTCACAGATTAATCTATACACATACCTGCACTGCACACCTGTGTTCTACACACACACCTATACATATCATTTAGATTCCTATATAAATATAAGTGTGTCCATGAGTGTGAACAGAGCAGATCTTTATCTCCAGTTTCCTCCGGACTCAGAACTT
>NW_019497436.1:0-775 GCF_002814215.2 Seriola lalandi dorsalis | reverse complement strand
ACCAAATCCTCTTCAGAATCAGCGGCTACAACACAAGGCCAGCTGATTTTCCAAGCAACAGGAGTCGTAGCAGCGTTAGCATGGAACAGCTAACTCTGTGAGGAGAACAAAGGAGATACCAGCAAGCAACACAGCCAGACAGGACTTTATTCCACCAGGAAACCTCCCAACTCACTGGATTTTACAAACCACTGGAAAGGACCTCTTTGCTTGTTCCAAGGATCGGGTAACGTTAACGGACTGGGCCTAACCTCTCCCAGCACAGCATTGCACCGCATAGCTAATCAGCAGAAGTCTTAACTTGTTAATGTACTTGTTGATTGATGTCTTGTTGTTGTAATGTTTGATTAGGTTGTGGTCAGTCATACAGTTAATCGAGTACTCGTATGTTCACACACATAGCAGTACGTCTCAGTCCTAGAACCTGCATGAAGCTAACCTCCCCCCCCGAACCTGGTACCTTTAGATTACATGAGCTAGGCTAACAAAGAAACTCACACCTCCCCTCTCACACACACTAAGTGGTCTCAGCGGCCATTTTAGTAGTTTCTTTGTTTACCGCCATCTTTGTAGTCTTCTTTGTTCAGGTCATGTGGTCACAGTGACCAGAGTCAGCCATCTTGCCTTTGTCTGTGTCTCCACAGACACACACACATACATACACACACACACACACACACACACACACCTGTATATACTAGGTTAGACATTGTATTTTACTCTGCTCCATTGTAAATAAATGCCTTTTAAGTATAACTACTGGTGTGTTTAATGT
>NW_019497435.1:0-378 GCF_002814215.2 Seriola lalandi dorsalis | reverse complement strand
GAAAGGCCGTCCGATGCGGGATTCGAACCGGGGCCGACTGCAGCGAGGACTGTAGCCTCTACACATGGGGCGCCTGCTTAAACCACTACGCTACACGACGCCCCAGTATAAGTGTATTTCTGAGTTGTCGGTGGGAGAACAATACCCCTGGGTGTGTTTACTGTGGATTTGTGGGAGCATCTTGGGTTTTCTTTGTGGTGGACAGACATATTTCCAAACATCCAGTGCAGCGTCCTCGCTTCCTTCTGTGCTGAGGCTGCTGAAATTAACTCGAAGAATGGGTCCTACAATGCTAGCTGTACATAACATGAATACTAATGCAAGGAGCAGATACAGGTGGGGCTAAGTGGAAATACATTGAGATAAGACATGAATGAA
>NW_019497434.1:0-566 GCF_002814215.2 Seriola lalandi dorsalis | reverse complement strand
CACTCGTTGCATTTGCTGTGAATGAGAAAATCACACATGCAACTAAATTTGAAAAAGTGAATTTAAAGTGGAAGCTTTCCTGACTCGTAGCGCGGAGGCAAAAAGCAGCGAAATGCAAAGATAATTGATGGTTTCCTCGGAGGGAGCAGATGAATATTTGAGTGAGGAGAGAAGAGGCAGCATCTTGTGTGTTGGTGTTGATTCATCCGAAGCCCAAAAGTAGGGAGAGAGAGAGAGAGAGAGAGAGAGAGAGAGAGAGAGAGAGAGAGAGAGAGAGAGAGAGAGAGTGTGGGGGCTGCCAGGTCAAGTCGTGGCCACAGCTGCATTATTAACAGAAGGTCAGCTGTCAGCACACGTCCGCAGGGCTCACATCAAGCAGCTCACTCCATCCTGCACCTCTGGCTGACATGTTTGTAACCTTGTAGGCCATTTAATGAAGGGTCGCAGGCCCTCTCCTTTTACTTTCTGCTCCTTTCTTCTTGTTCCAATAAAACAGAGCCAGACCAGAGGAAGCAAATAATCCACAGAGCATCTGGGACTTTTATTACCTTGCTGTAAAAAAAAAA
>NW_019497433.1:0-343 GCF_002814215.2 Seriola lalandi dorsalis | reverse complement strand
TTACTATACTGTGACTTTTTATGCCTTACTATACTATGACTTTTTTATGACTTTTTATGCCTTACTATAATATGAAGTTTTTATGACTTTTTATGCCTTACTATAATATGACATTTTTATGCCTTACTATACTGTGACTTTTTATGCCTTACTATACTATGACTTTTTTATGACTTTTTATGCCTTACTATAATATGAAGTTTTTATGACTTTTTATGCCTTACTATAATATGACATTTTTATGCCTTACTATACTGTGACTTTTTATGTCTTACTATACTATGTCGTTTTTATGACTTTATATGCCTTACTATACAATGAACTTTTATGCCTTACTATACAA
>NW_019497432.1:0-343 GCF_002814215.2 Seriola lalandi dorsalis | reverse complement strand
TCAGTGGAGTCGGACAGTCTGACGTCAGCAGGGAGGTTGTTCCAGAGGAAAAAGCTCTGCGGCCACCAGACGTCTTTTTAACTCAGGGGACAGACAGGAGCTTTGAATTCTGGGAACGCAGAGCGCTGAGATGGAATATAAGGTTTTAAAGAGATCGGACAGGTGGATAGGGAGTTGAAACAATTGAAATGCTGAAAGTTTACTGGATTTAGTTAAAATTCTAGATGCAGCACGTTTTAATACTAGTATGTGGCCAGAAAACAAAACATAACAATAATCAAGTCTTGGTGAAAAAAAAGGCGTGAATTAAGATTTGGTGATGGATAAAATCAAATGTGACACC
>NW_019497431.1:0-343 GCF_002814215.2 Seriola lalandi dorsalis | reverse complement strand
TGTGTGTGTGTGTGTGTGTGTGTGTGTGTGTGTGTGTGTGTGTTACATCCTGCACTCCTGAGGACTCCTCTCACCACCTTCTACGTTTTAATCCGGCTCTAATTTCTGTCTCTACCTCACTCAAGGTAGAAAACATCCCATACTAAATCCTATTTTTCTCTATCCTCGATAACCTCTGACCTTGGCTAAGCCAGAGAAAAGCCTTCTGGGAAATGAAACATGAAGCCAGTTATTTGATGCCTTTTTACAGATCCCTGCACACTAACATTCATAAGGGCCTAGAGACAGACACACACACACACACACACACACACACACACACACACACACACACACAGTGTAC
>NW_019497430.1:0-343 GCF_002814215.2 Seriola lalandi dorsalis | reverse complement strand
TAAGGTTACTGACGTAACTAGCTGGGCAACAGGCGGCAGGAACAGGCTAAGTTCTACTAAACTTCTTAAATGGAGTCTGTCGACATCAATTTCATACATTTATGCCACCTGAAATGTTTGTCAGTACAGTTTGTCATTAGCTGCACTAATGATACTTTTCGCTAAAGAGCAACATTAGATTTTACTCACCAGTCTGACAGAAAAGTTGTGAGCTCGGCATCAAACCGCATCTCTTTACTCTCAAGAGCTGTCTTCAGCGTTGGAAAGTCACACCTGCTTCTTTTCTTTGCCGTTAAATGTGGTGTATTGTCAGGAGCGGTCCTTTGGGATGGAGATAAAGATC
>NW_019497429.1:0-343 GCF_002814215.2 Seriola lalandi dorsalis | reverse complement strand
CTGATTGAGAAATCTGTATCACGCCTTGAGCCCCGCCCACCACCTGCTCGCTCCAGGTGGACAGGTGAAAGAGCAGAGAGCATCAAGATGGTTAGAGGAGGAAACATCAGAGAGACTCAGGCACATGTTTGAACCTCAGTCAGACCCAGACTCAGATGAGGAGTCTGAGACCAGAACCAGAGACTAGCAGACGGGTCAGAACGGTTAGCGTAGTTAGCATCTTTTATTGGTTTATGTTGTTTGTTAATTTTTAACTGGCAGTGGCTGACACAGTGTTAGTGGTTGTGCTAACGCTAACTCTCTCTCTCTCTGTACTGACAAGGTTTCAGGTTTATTTAGCCCC
>NW_019497428.1:0-343 GCF_002814215.2 Seriola lalandi dorsalis | reverse complement strand
TCCTGTGTCTAAACACAGAGTGTATGTTTGAGCTTGTCTCTGTGTGTGAATGCATGTGTACACAAGGGTGTGTACACATGGATTGGAAGGGAGTAAAAAATCTCAAAACAGAAAATTTGCTGGGAGGGCAATTCTCTCTGTCGTTTTTTTTTTTCAAAAGGAGTCCTTGTGGAGTCCAGTTTGTTTCTTCTCTTTAGAGAAGGGTAGAAGAGGAGAAACGAAGGAGGCAGGTAGTGGAGGGGTTTTGGGGGCACGGGAATAAGAAAGTGACAGGTAGCTGTACATTTCACAGTTGATTAATGAGTCAGTGGGATGATGTCTCTTATCAACACTCTGCACATGG
>NW_019497427.1:0-343 GCF_002814215.2 Seriola lalandi dorsalis | reverse complement strand
TGTGTGTGTGTGTGTGTGTGTGTGTGTGTGTGTGTGTGTGTGATGTGTGTGTGTGTGTGTGTCAGGTTTAGTTTATTCCATTGTCCTTGAGCCAGTAGTAAGTTAGCAACTTAATCATGTTTGAATAGTGAAATATCGATTTATAAAGATCATGTTTAGCATCAATCTGCTTCTTTAAATCTCAAAATGCTGAATCAGCAGTTAAAAATCGACATTAGGAATCATGTACTTATTGATCCACCCTGGATTCTATTGGCCGTTCAAACCGAAACTCTTCCTTCATCATTTTTCAGCGTCATTTTCTCCCTTTCTGAACTTCAGCTCAACACAGATTCACCAGGAC
>NW_019497426.1:0-385 GCF_002814215.2 Seriola lalandi dorsalis | reverse complement strand
CAGTCCGTGCGCTGCGCTTGTATCCGGGTAAACCAAAGACGATGGATATAAACGGTCCCATTAGAAAGTTCCGGTTTTGTTCTATGAACATTTACCCTGTGTGGTTTTACACAACGCGTCGACACTAAAATTCCACGTCGAATAATTTTTATAATCGACAACGTCGATTACGTCGGATAATCGTCCCAGCCCTAATACATATGTAAAACTACTTTGAACAGCATGAATGGGAGAAGTGAGAGCAGGGATCCACACAGTGGAGGCTGATGGGTAAAATTAAACAGCAAACGTATTTCTTTGAGAAGTCTACTGAACTAATGATGTCATTACAATGTTTCCTCTGCAGCTGAGAGGGATGTGAAGACAGGAGCAGTGACTTCCTCTC
>NW_019497425.1:0-402 GCF_002814215.2 Seriola lalandi dorsalis | reverse complement strand
TATTTTGACTTTTTTATGCCTTACTATACTATGTTTTTATGACATTTTTATGCCTTAATGTTTTTATGACATTTTATGCCTTACTATACTATGACGTATTTTGACGTTTTTATGCCTTACTATATTATGAAGTTTTTATGACATTTTATGCCTTACTATACTATGACGTATTTTGACGTTTTTATGCCATACTATACTATGACGTTTTTATGACATTTTATGCCTTACTATACTATGACGTATTTTGACGTTTTTATGCCTTACTATATTATGAAGTTTTTATGACATTTTATGCCTTACTATACTATGACGTTTCATGACATTTTAAGCCTTACTATACTATGACGTTTTATGACATTTCTATGCCTTACTATACTATGACTTTTTTATGCCTTACTGTAC
>NW_019497424.1:0-343 GCF_002814215.2 Seriola lalandi dorsalis | reverse complement strand
TAACTATTCTGTATAACAGTCTAAATGTTTTTCCGAATGAAAAGCATCCGCACCATGGTAAAGTTTAGTTTTACACATCTGAAACCACACTAACACCAGATGGAAGTAAATAATTGCCTGGAGCTGTGGATGTACCAACAGCATGGTAGTCTAGATGTCTATGTATTTAACCACTCATTGCATTATTTACATTGAAATGCAGTCATATTTCATTTAATGTTGACGGCTATTTATAGAACCCTGAGAGAAGTGTAGGCACGAAAGGTTATCTGGGTCACATGTAGTGCCAGGTGTGTGTGTGTGTGTGTGTGTGTGTGTGTGTGTGTGTGTGTGTGTGTGTGTG
>NW_019497423.1:0-343 GCF_002814215.2 Seriola lalandi dorsalis | reverse complement strand
AGTTATAATTTTGTTAAAAATGCCGCAGATTTGATCATTAGGTCAAAATGTGAAAAGATTTATTTAAAAATATGTAAGTTGATTTTTCTTTAACATTACATAATTGATAACTTTTTTGAACATGGTGCAACATAGTTCATGGTTTGTTAAAAGGGTTTGTCAGTGGCTAGTGAAAATGGGACATTTTTCCTATGAAATGTAAGTGATCATCTGAAAATTTAACAATAGAGAGATTAATAAAGTTCTGAATATTGATATCTGTTTCCCACCTTATCATTGTTGATAATTATTGTGAGAAATCATTAACGTGATCAGTGTCTTCACATAGATGAGTATCATTAAT
>NW_019497422.1:0-343 GCF_002814215.2 Seriola lalandi dorsalis | reverse complement strand
AAGTAAAAAAATGTCATAGTATAGTATGTCATAAAAACGTTAAAAAACGTCATAGTATAGCAAGGCATAAAAAAGTCAAAAAATGTCATAGTATAGTAAGGCAGAAAAGTCATAGTATAGCAAGGCATAAAAACGTCAAAAAACCTCATAGTATAGCAAGGCATAAAAAAGTCAAAAAATGTCATAGTATAGTATGGGATAAAAAAGTCAAAAAATGTCATTGTATACTAAGGCATAAAATGTCATAGTATAGTAAGGCATAAAAAAGTCAAAAAATGTCATAGTATAGTAAGGCATAAAAACCTAAAAAACTGTCATAGTATAGTGTGGCATAAAAATGTCA
>NW_019497420.1:0-343 GCF_002814215.2 Seriola lalandi dorsalis | reverse complement strand
ATGTGGCTTGTGGTATAAAGTGCTTTGAGTTTTATCTTTATATAACTGCAGTCTGTTTACAAAATGTGGAGAAAAAATACGTTTGTCCTATAACAATATGATAGATGATATATGTCGACACATTTTCTATCTCAACAACATTAAAATGAAATCTAGTCCTCTGAGCTGTGGTCAGGTGAGTCCTGCTCTGGTTTTCTTGCCTCATCGACTCTCAGCTTCGTCCTTCAGCTGCACCGAAGCTGCAGAGAGGAGGGAGGGGAACGAGTTCATTTACACAGAGCAGATTCAGTGCGAGTTCACCGTGAACATGGAAACTGTGGCTTTACCTCGCTGCTGCTGCTGC
>NW_019497419.1:0-343 GCF_002814215.2 Seriola lalandi dorsalis | reverse complement strand
GAGACAGTATCCCGAGTCTGAGAAGACTGACGTAATTGAAATCTGTTTTTGAATTTCCATTTGAATAAGAGCATCAAGAAGACATCTGCATAGTGGGTTATTCTCTAAATCTATAACTCCTAACAAAGGGTAACTGTACGGTTTTAGAAAGAAAAGACATAACTCAAATTGACTTGACTTATGTGTGAGCGTAATTTTACAAATTTGGATTGAGTGGGTGGAGTGGGTGGAGTGGTGGACTGCGACCCTCAATCCGTTCAGCAGTTGTACCATTGCTTCCGTCTCCCATGAGCCATTTTTTTTTTTTACATAATCTTATTGTTGCCTTAATACATTTTAAGCT
>NW_019497418.1:0-385 GCF_002814215.2 Seriola lalandi dorsalis | reverse complement strand
TAATGTTTCTAATGTTTCTAATGTTTCTAAGGTTTCTAATGTTGCTAATGTTGCTAATGTTTCTAATGTTGCTAATGTTTCTAAGGTTTCTAATGTTGCTAATGTTGCTAATGTTATAATATTGCTAATGTTTCTAATGTTTCTAATGTTCTAATGTTTTCTAATGTTTCTAATGTTCTAATGTTGCTAATGTTATAATGTTGCTAATGTTTCTAATGTTTCTAAGGTTTCTAATGTTGCTAATGTTGCTAATGTTTCTAATGTTGCTAATGTTTCTAAGGTTTCTAATGTTGCTAATGTTGCTAATGTTTTTAATGTCCTAATGTTCTAATGTTCTAATGTTTCTAATGTTTCTAGTGTTTCTAATGTTCCAATGTTCTGTTTC
>NW_019497417.1:0-343 GCF_002814215.2 Seriola lalandi dorsalis | reverse complement strand
CCTGAGCTACCTTTTAATCAAGGGAGCACTGAAATTTCAATGTATTTTATTTTTATTTCCATAAGCTCATTAGCAAAAACCGTAACAATAATAAAGGTGTAATATTCCTTTTTAATGTAGAGGTATTCTGGCAATAATCTACCTTTGGGGGGGCTGTGACTGGGAAGGTCGGTGGTGCCACTTTTATCCTCCAAGTGAAGAAATAAAATATCGACAGTTCACAGAATCCAGTTGAAATCTGATAATCACTGAAGCTTATGTCGTGCAAGAGAGCTAATAAAAACAAATGGAGTGGTCAAAGCTGTCATATTGACATTTAAGGTGTATTGATTGATTTCCAAAC
>NW_019497416.1:0-455 GCF_002814215.2 Seriola lalandi dorsalis | reverse complement strand
CTGTCAGTTGTACCCCAGCAGCCCTACGGAGGTAATCGGACTAACGACCCCTTGCATGAAGCCCGCTACGCCCTCCCTGCTTTCTCTCTGTGCAACTCACCCCCAAAAGGTCACTCTGTCTGCACTGTCAGTGTCCTGGTCGCACTGTGGCTCTAAATGTGCCTGTGATGTGCTGCTGCTTTTTCCACTAGACCTTAAAGGTCCCATATTTTACACTTTGAAGTGTTTGAGCCATAAGAAGATATATTTGTTGATTTAAGAACCAAAAAGCATCTCAGTGTAGTTTCACATCTCCTCTCTCAGGCTTCTCTCTGCAGCTCTAGTAACAACAGGTCTGTGAGCCAATCAGAAGAGAGGAGGCTCTGAGCCCCTCTTCTGATTGGCTGACTGTTTTCTGAGTGATCCAATAACAATAAAGCAGATTTCAGGTAAAAACACTCAGAGAAACCAAATCC
>NW_019497415.1:0-1130 GCF_002814215.2 Seriola lalandi dorsalis | reverse complement strand
CTTGGGTATCTGATGTATGACATGGCCATATTCATCCCTAGAAATGTCTTCATTTCTTTTGTTGTCAAGGCCATATTTTCTTTTCCGTTTTGGAATGCATACAGGTTTGAATTTTGTACTATGTCATCGATCAGATCTTCGGGAAATAGATGCATAAAGAAATCTATTGCTTCTGTTCCCTCAACATTCAGTTTCCACTCTCCTAAAAAAGGAGGCAAGTCTCCCTCAAACTGGTTGTCTTTCATTTTCCAGATGTTTCTGCTTTTTTTCTGTGCTTGAACTCTGACAGGTGGCTCAACCTCAGCAACCTCATCTCCTTCTGCAACTTCATCTCCCTCTGCATCCTCATCTCCCTCTGCATCCTCATCTCCCTCTGCATCCTCATCTCCACTGTCACTAATCCTAGCATTTGCTGATGCTTTGTCTGGCAGCCATTCATCATCACTGTCACTAGCATCTTCCTCACTTGACTCAGATGGTATTTGCTCCACTGTCCTATAGGCCTTTCTAGCACTCTCTGCACAGCTCTACAACACATAAAGACACTAACTGTTACTCACATAATGGGACAATCTGCACAAAAAATTATTTTTGATTATTTATTTTTTTAATACTTTCAAGTTGCATTCTGATTACTTAAATCAATTGATTTACAACCAAAAAGTTAAAGCAGATGAAGCTTTTTCAAGCACAACAAAGCTGCAGTAATAGTATGAATTCTAGTTGAAAAATAGCCAGCAATGCATGATGTCCAATTTATTGGACGGGTGATTAAACGTAATTTCCACCCAATGTAAAATCAATCATTGGAAATTTTAACAATTATATTACTCCTAAGATGTTACTTGATGTTGTCATATTTTTTTTACCTGCCAGGGTCTCCTACTGTAGAAGCTTTTAGCCGATATTCCTGAGCTGCTTGACATTCCTGCTACTTTGTCGGCCATCTTGGTTTTGACAAAAAAAATGTTGCACTAAACACAGTTGGCCAATGGGTGGCAGTGTATGGGATGACTCACAAGAGTCCACTGTAGTGGCTGATATGCAACCTGGCGATCTAAACCCATGCATATTCAAGAAAACAGCTTTTGAATAGCTGTCCACTGTAGTGACCACTATGCGTGAAAGGG
>NW_019497414.1:0-410 GCF_002814215.2 Seriola lalandi dorsalis | reverse complement strand
GCTCCGTGAGGGGCTTCATGATAATGCTAACATGCTGATGTTTAGCAGGTATTAGCGTGTTGTTAGCATCAAATACAAAGAACACCTGAAGTTTTCCATCCAAAAGATGTTGTGAAATTTCGGTCTGGAACAAAGTGAATCGTGTCTCCTGTTGTTTCTACTAAAACTACGGGAAACAGGATTTAAAGTTCAGCCAATCAGAAGAGAGGAGGCTCTGAGCCTCTCCTCTGATTGGCTGAGTGTCTTCTGAGTGATCCAATAAAAATACAGCAGATTTCAGGTAAAAACACTCAGAGAAACCAAATCCTGCAAGGTTTGGATGGTGGGTCCAGGTGGGCGGGGCTTGGTGACTGCTTTGTTGTGACATCACAAAGTTCCAGAAGTCCTGACGGCTGGTTTTAAGGCTCAGT
>NW_019497413.1:0-343 GCF_002814215.2 Seriola lalandi dorsalis | reverse complement strand
TCATTTGCTGCTGTGCATGTGTGTGCACATACATTTGTTTGGTATTGAATTGAAAAAGATGTGAACTTGTGAATATCAGCGCTTGAATCTGGTTTTCTGTTCTCAAATCTTGTATTGCAATGTATGATTTCTCCTTACAGAACCAAACATTTTTCATAACATGTTGTAACACACGTATTTTGACACAAAAAAACAAACAAAAATACATATGCATGTACATACTAGTGTGCATGTAAGAAGGATATCTTGAGGGTTTTACAGACAGATGGAATGATCGACCAGATGGCAGATGATTTCACACACTTCGGAGGCATTCTGACTTCAAAAGGTAGGACATTATTTT
>NW_019497412.1:0-2379 GCF_002814215.2 Seriola lalandi dorsalis | reverse complement strand
ATGTCTATATGTCTGTTTGCATAGAGGTGGAGCTCCTTGACAGTTTAAGCCAACAGACCAAAGCACTGGATTTTTTCTTTCCATTTTTCGCTTTCCCTCAGACTGTGAGGTGCTCAGCTTTTTCACTGATTGTCATTACAAACTGTGAGATGATGTTAACTGATGTACATATTAGTAAAAAATAAACAAATAAATAAATAAATATGAAACAAGACAGTGGTTTGAATCACAATTATAAATACACATACGGATGCATACTGTATCAAAATTTGGCAGAAGGTTTATAGGGATATCATATGAATGATTAACCACTAAGAGCAATGATGGATTTTTTTTTTGTTTGTTTGTTTCTCATAAAGGTTTAGTGGTGGTGGAGCATGCAAACTATTTATGGTTCACTATATCTGAGAAAGGCAACAAAACAAATGCCAGCTTTTTCAGTAACAACATATCAAGTTGTGAGTTTTAGTATTTGCAAAATTATTTGGTTGAGATAATGAATCATGTGCTTGGATTTAACTCACAGATAGTTGGCCAAGTTGTGCTCCTGTAGAGTGTGAGTCTCAAAGCCATGAGGGACTGTATCAAAGTATTCACTTCCTATTCCACATATAAAACATTTGGTCTGCAGGAGGAGAGATATAACACATGTTATGATTCATGAAACACACTTGGACAAACAGTATGTTCTCTAGAGTAAAGTCGAAGAAATTAAAATAAAAATCTGGAACTAAAGACCAGAGGTTCAGTCTTGAGTTTACAATTTTTTGTATTGTTTGTTTTTCGTTTTAGTGCTCTGTGACTCAAACAATGTATTTATTCCACTAGCACAACAATATGACGCCTTTTAAGTTTTTTACAAAAACATTCAAAAGGACACCCACAGAAGGCAAAAGACTGTAAATAACAGCAACCTAATACTTCCAGGATTACTCACTGCCAGGTTTTCAGAGGACACAGAGGGACATATTTGCTGAGGATGTGCACCATTCTGGGGCTGCTAAACAGCCAAATTACCTTTGCCCGTGTTTTTGTGGTGGTACAGCGACAGAAAAAAAGCTTCACTGAAATGTGTGGTTTTTGGTTTAATGCAATATTTAGGGAGACAAATTATGGATGGATGGAAATAGCGGCTGAACCTGATTAATTATTGCTGACTGCAGCACAGCAAACAGCATCTCAAGTTGAACTCCTGGGAAAAGCAGATGTAAAATATGTGTGCACCGATTATTTTTTTGAGACACACACATAGTGGGAAAGAGACTACTTAGAGATTAAACAAATTACAAGTATGCATTCAGCGACATCACATCTGTGCCCTTTATATTTATGGGGTAGCTCACCACTGTTTTTCAGATCGTCTATGTCTATGTTGCCTTGTTTCCTCAGTGGTTTAGCCTTTGGAGTTGTTTGCCTGTTGCTAGTACAAACTGTACCTGTTCCTGACTGTCAGCCTGTCTGACCACACAACGTCTCTTTTAACCTTACTTGTCCTGCCTGGAGGGATGGATTTATTATGGTTCTGTTTACACCTGTTGTAGCCTTTAGACACATTCCACTGAGGGATGCATGTTATGTGGCTACCTGATCAATAAACTCCACACACACACACACGCCAAAAAAAACAAACATTGCTAACTCTATCAGTATACAAACATGAGTGAGACAAGACTTAGAGCCTGCAAGTGGAGAGCAGGTGACAAATAGTTGACAAAAAAGCAAAGGATGTGTGTTTTATCAAAAATATACACGCATGTGTGCTAATTACATTTTAAATGATTTTAAATATCAGGGGTTTGTTTATCTCAGATTGAACTCTCTGAAATTATTACGCACTAATTATCCAGGAGAAAGAGCTAATGGCCTCCTCTCATTAAGGCCAATGGTACAATGCTTCCTGTGACACGAGTTCCCACAACAACTAAATCTACTTGATCTACTTAATCCAGTGCACACACAGTCATCTCTTCACACACACTTCAATTACTACTGACCTCAAGCTCACTTAGAAACTGACCTTAAGTGAACCTGCTGCTAAATCATCATGGTTAGATGGTCCTAGAAATGCAATAGACTTACAGTGCATTTCGAAAGTGTTCAGACCCCTTCACTTTTTTCACATTTTATGTTGCAGTTTGGATGGTATGTTAGCAGTGTGCTCGTCTATGTTCTAATGTGCGTGCGTACAGAGGAGAGTATTTTTGTGTGTGTGTGTGTGTGTGTGTGTGTGTGTGTGTATGTGTGTGTGTGTGTGTGTGTGACAAGTGTCAAATCTCACCTCCATATCCTCTTTCACCTGTTCCTGCTGGTCACGAAGCTCCCCAAAGGCATCAATGATCAAGCCTGAAAAAAAAAATGAAAAAAAAGGGACATGATTGT
>NW_019497411.1:0-343 GCF_002814215.2 Seriola lalandi dorsalis | reverse complement strand
CACACACACACACACACACACACACACACACACACACACACACACACACACACAGTTCAGGCCCACAGGTCAAACGTAGCAGGTACAATTACTTCACAATGATGTTTTAGACAGATGATAATTCACTTTAATTCACCAGCTACACGTATCAGCTTGTTTATTGGGCGTTGAACAACAAGTGTGTCCCAGCCCGGTTCGTCACTTTTTCGTGTCCCCTGGAAACACTTCCGTTCACTTCCGAAGATTTTTTCTGAATTTGCTTGTGTTTTGTCTATTTGCATGTGTTTTCTTAAGTTGCAGTGCTTTGAGCTCTCAGGGCCACCGTAGTTTCCTGAAGTTGACT
>NW_019497410.1:0-476 GCF_002814215.2 Seriola lalandi dorsalis | reverse complement strand
CATATATGTCAATAAAAACAAATGTAAAAAGAAAAGCATAATAATAAGTACAATTAATCCCCAACATAACTACAATGTACATAAAAAAATAAAAACAAAAACAAAAAAATAAGAATCCCCCCACCCCCCAAAAAAAAAGGAAAAAAAAAAAAAAAATATATATATAAAATAATAATAATTAAAAAAAAAAACATGGATTTGGAAACATGGGTTCCTGTGGTTTGTTTTTTTGCAAACTTCACTGAACTCTAATTTATCTCTGAAATGCCACATTACTGCAGCAACCTCAGCCTTAGACCACCCTTTCTTCAGCACTCTTCTGGACTCTTGAACAGCATCTTGTCCTGGAAGATATGTAAAATACAAAAAAAAAATCACAGAAACAGAAAACAAAATGTGTTACACAGTTGGAGCATTGAAAACCCAAATTCAACTAATACAACAGATTCCAGTTGTTACCATGATGTAAAATCTTG
>NW_019497409.1:0-343 GCF_002814215.2 Seriola lalandi dorsalis | reverse complement strand
GGACACCAGGAAGACCTGCGGAGACTCAACACCTTGTTCCTGAAGACCTGTGTCACAAAGAGAATGGAGACGTTGATATCAGGGAGTGAAATAAAAATAAAATGAGAAAAAACCTCTTGAGGTTCCTCATGTCAGGATTTACTTCACAGTAAGGGTTACTGTCCAGGCAACAGACACAAGGATCATATGTACAGTAGACTAAATGGTTCAGATTGGAAAAGATGAGGTCACACTTGCAGAGTGTCATTAGGAGGCTCAGTCAGTGACTCCTTTTATAACCTGTTAACATTGTTAGCTCCTCCTCTCACCTTGGGCTGCCCAGTTCTTCCTCTAATCTCAGATT
>NW_019497408.1:0-343 GCF_002814215.2 Seriola lalandi dorsalis | reverse complement strand
GCGTCTGGTGGCACAATAGCTTCTTGTAGCAGCTGGTCAGCAGTAGCCATAGGAGTCACACACACACACACACACACACACACACACTCACACACAAACATGCAACATGTACAAGCCCCTGCATGTCTAATGACGTGCCAAGACGACATAAGAACAAGAGAAGAAGACTTGGCTGACCATCTGTGGCATGAAGCCATGAGGAACATCTGCGCCAAACACACTCACTTACACACACAGGCATGCATACACAAACATGTTAACCAGGCGTGCGTGTTCACAAAGGCACACAGGTCTACTGTATGTCTGCTCAGTACAACCGCACATGAACATTAACATGGTATTT
>NW_019497407.1:0-343 GCF_002814215.2 Seriola lalandi dorsalis | reverse complement strand
TCCTAGAGTGAGAACCACTGGGCTGCAGTTCACTGCCTAACAGTATATAAATTATTTAAAACTAACTACACCTCGACCAGCTGCAGCCGTGAATTGCTACTAACACATTGTTGCACCAGCATTAAAGATTAATCATGTAAGATATAATAATATATCAGCCTCAGGGGCCATTGTGACTACTTCTACGTTTGATTCTTAAACTACCGATTGCTGATAATATTTCTTATATTTGATATTATATTTATTTCATATTATAATTTCTCCTCTCCAACTGTAAGTCTGCATATCTATGTGTATTTTCTGCTGCATTCAGTATATAAATCCTGCTCTCCTGCTGTTTTTG
>NW_019497406.1:0-343 GCF_002814215.2 Seriola lalandi dorsalis | reverse complement strand
AAAATGGAGTGATGGGTGTGAGACAGAGAGCTGATGAAATGTCAGAGAAGGAAAGTTTTTGACATTTGCTGGAGTCTTCATCTCCCTCGGGTCCGTGAACTTTACACAGGGTAGCACCTCGTCCATCTTTCTAGTTTGACAAAGGTCAAGGCTTCCACCTTTGACCATTTCCTCCACATTAGTAGGCCGGTCTGGCATCTCTACACACCTCCAGGACTGCTGAGTAGGTAGTTTTTTTTTTGTTTCTTCACCACCAAGCCGGTAACAAAGCAAAGCTCCACATCAGTGCTTCAGCTGCAGATCGTGTTGCCTACAGTACTTCCCTCTGAAAATCAAATTACAG
>NW_019497405.1:0-343 GCF_002814215.2 Seriola lalandi dorsalis | reverse complement strand
TTCCCTGTTATGTTTTCCTTGCTGATCAACTCTTTCCGTCTCTTCTCCGTGTCTTTTATTACTGTCTTTTGTTGTGACATCTGTGCAGCTCTTTGTAACTCTGTTCTGAAAAGTGCTTTATACATAAAGTTATTGTTGTTATTAAAAGTAGAGCCACATGCAGGTCCAGCGTTAGCATTACACAGTGGTCAGTTACATAGAGACAGATTGGTGACAGAAACAAGCAGACAGACTGCAGTTACCATGGTGACAGTTTGATCAGGTGATGATCAGGTGACTTGAAATGATCAATAAACTCTTTAAATTAATGTGAAACATTTTGTAGCTAAAGTGAAACATAATG
>NW_019497404.1:0-432 GCF_002814215.2 Seriola lalandi dorsalis | reverse complement strand
TGTTTTCATTGTCAAAGAGATTTTGGTATTACTGTGTTGGTTAATTTTATAATCATGTAAATATGCAGTCAGTATGTTGTTATTACTAATGTTTAGTTGATAAATGGAGAAAGAAGTACTCCCACACTTTTGTGATGCCATCTATTAGGGATGGGAGAACTTAAGTCTGCACCACTGCAACGGGGTCGATCTCCCCACCGGGGCTTATAATGTAGCCGTCGCACAAAGACCAGTGTGCTTGCTCAGGCAGCGCATATGAAAAATTGGAATCGATACAGAGAAGATTAGCATGGCCCCTGCGAAAGGATGACACGCAAATTCGTGAAGCGTTTCCACATTTTCATCTGCTGGCGTGTTTCTAGAGCAACTAAAAGTGAGGGTTGCCTGTTGCATGTGTGGAATGACTGGTGTTCCTTGCGAGCCTTTGCAACT
>NW_019497403.1:0-429 GCF_002814215.2 Seriola lalandi dorsalis | reverse complement strand
AAGCAGGCGCCCCATGTGTAGAGGCTACAGTCCTCGCTGCAGTTGGCCCCGGTTCGAATCCCGCATCGGACGGCCTTTCGCTGCATGTCATTCCCCCTCTCTCTGCCTCCCTGTTTCCTGTCACTCTCCACTATACTATCCATTAAAGGCATAAAAGCCTAAAAAAATATACTTTAAAATGAGTGGGATGCCCCTTTAAGGCTCCTCTGAGGGTTCCTTGTCTAATGCCTAACACACTCACCACCAGCGAGATGTTTTGATTACCTTGCGCTCTATGACCTCTGCAGCCAGCCTCTTGGCATGGCGGTAGCTCAGGTTGCTGGCAGGGACTCGAACCACCTCCCTGAACAGGCCGAGCTGGAACTGGACTAGAGCCGGCACCGCGAGACTGGTGGGACTGGAGGGAGCCACTGCGGACATGGAGAGGAA
>NW_019497402.1:0-370 GCF_002814215.2 Seriola lalandi dorsalis | reverse complement strand
CCTTACTATACTATGATGTTTTTTGACTTTTTATGCCTTACTATACTATGACGTTTTAAAAACTTTTTTATGCCTTACTATACTATGACGTTTTTTTGACTTTTTTATGCCTAACTATACTATGACTTTTTAAAAGGTTTTTAATGCCTCACTATACTATGATTTTTTTTTCGACTTTTTATGCCTTACTATACTATGACTTTTTTTACAACTTTTTTGTGCCTTACTATACTATGACGTTTTGTGACGTTTTTATGCCTTACTATACTATGACGTTTTTTAAACTTTTTATGCCTGATATAGTCTGACTTTTTAAAAACTTTTTTATGCCTTACTATACTATGACTTTTTTTACAACTTTTTTATGCCT
>NW_019497401.1:0-343 GCF_002814215.2 Seriola lalandi dorsalis | reverse complement strand
ACTGCCTGTTGGATCAGTGGGTGTGAGTGACCTCGGCACGGACAAACCCAAACAGGTTGTGTTGAAGAAATATGAAGGCAAAATGTTTGGTTCAAAAAAACGATCATTTTCCTCTAGCTGGTATTTGAACAGGGACTGGCTTGTGTACTCGGTGGAAAAGGACGCTGCATTTTGTTATGCCTGCAGGAAATTCAAATCTGTATCATCGGACGCGACCTTCTCCATGAAGGGATTTAATGATTGGAAACATGCAATTGAAACAGGCAAGTGCTTAAATAAGCATGCAGCTTCAAAAGAACATTTAGCCTGTGAAGCAATGTGGAGAGATTCAGAAACACGTAGA
>NW_019497400.1:0-343 GCF_002814215.2 Seriola lalandi dorsalis | reverse complement strand
GTATAGTAAGATTTAAAGACATAATAGTATAGTAAGGCCTAAAAAGTAAGTAAAAATGACATAGAAAAAAAGGCATAGAAACTGAAAAAACGACATAGTATACTATGGTAAAAAGTGAAAAAACGACATGGTATAATAAAACATAAAAACATCAAAAAATGTCATAGTATAGTAAGATTTAAAGACATAATAGAATAATAAGGCCCAAAATTCGAAAAAAAAATACATAGTATAGTATGGCAAAAAAAGTGAAAAACGACATAGTATACTATGGCAAAAAGTGAAAAAACGACATGGTATAATAAAGCATCAAAACATCAAAAAATGTCATAGTATAGTAAGA
>NW_019497398.1:0-495 GCF_002814215.2 Seriola lalandi dorsalis | reverse complement strand
TAAGTCCTCGTCAGAAGCGTTCTCTGTGTCTGAGAACTGAGTTTTTGTCACTCATTGTCCTGTCTATACAGAACACTTCAGGATAGGTTTTCCTGTCTATTTGAGTAGAATTCATGAAGAATATGATGGATTTCATGTTTACATGTCATAAAGTTATCAGCTACACCTGAGAATGCGATACTGTTGTAAAGCGCTGTTTCCACGTTTCCAGCGTCTAAAGCGGTTAGGGTTAGGGTTAGGGTTAGGGTTTAGGGTTAGGGTTAGGGTTAGGGTTAGAAAAGAAGAGGGTTAGGATTTTTTAATTATCTCGATGATTCCCCCTGCTTCGTCCGACGACTGGGCAGTTGAAAGTGGGGAATCAAAGGCAGTGCACTGGCCGACGCCCGTTGTCTGCAGTTCTCAATTCCAAACGAATCCCTGTCCCGTAAAGTTTTGTCTTTTTTTCTTTTTTTCTTCGGTTTGATGCTTAGTAATTTTTAATTTTTAACAGGTAAG
>NW_019497397.1:0-354 GCF_002814215.2 Seriola lalandi dorsalis | reverse complement strand
GTATGGTAGGGGATACAACGACATAGTAAAATAAGGCCTAAAAATGTTAAAAAAACATCATAGTATAGTATGGGATAAAATGCCAAAAAACATCATAGTATAGTATGGCAAAAAATGTCAAAAAACACTATAACATATTAAGGCATAAAATGTCATAGAAATGTCATAGTATGGTAGGGGATACAACGACATAGTAAAATAAGGCCTAAAAATGTTAAAAAACATCATAGTATAGTATGGCATAAAATGCCAAAAAACGTCATAGTATAGTATGGTAAAAAATGTCATAGTATAGTATGGCAAAAAATGTCAAAAAACACTATAGCATATTAAGGCATAAAATGTCATAGAAAT
>NW_019497396.1:0-343 GCF_002814215.2 Seriola lalandi dorsalis | reverse complement strand
AAGTCAAAAATACATCATACTATATTAAGGCATAAAAGGTCATAAAAACGTCATAGTACAGCAAGGCATGTGAAAAAATAATATAATTAGGCATAAAAATGCCAAAAACATGAAAGTATATTATAGCAGAAAAATGCCAAAAAAACGTCATAGTATAGTATGGCAAGAAAAGTCAAAAATACATCATACTATATTAAGGCATGAAAGGTCATAAAAACGTCGTAGTATGGTCAGGCATCAAACAACATAGTATAATTAGGCAGACAAATGCCAAAAAACGTGAATGTATAGTATGGCAGAAAAAGTCAAAAATACATCATACTATATTAAGGCATAAAAGGTC
>NW_019497395.1:0-343 GCF_002814215.2 Seriola lalandi dorsalis | reverse complement strand
GTGTGTGTGTGTGTGTGTTTATGTGTGTGTGTGTGTGTGTGTGTGTGTGTGTGTGTTGGGGGGGCGTCTGCTGTTTGGTCTCAGCTTGCATGAGAGATCACAAAGCAACATGAACAATTTCAGCAGCAGGCCATTTCATATTTATCCCTCTTGAATATAGTAGTCTTTTTTGTGGAAAATTTTATTGTTCTGGATGTTAAAAAAAAATGTTGTCACACTTTGGCAATATGTGCACCTGTGTGGATGTCATGGGGAGTAAAGCATGCTGGTTTGAACGTCATTATCTGAATAGTAACGAAGGTACTGTATATCCGAATCTTATGTGAGACAATTATAATTGTCT
>NW_019497394.1:0-367 GCF_002814215.2 Seriola lalandi dorsalis | reverse complement strand
ACAGAGAGGCTCAGAGCCTCCTCTCTTCTGATTGGCTCACAGACCTGTTGTTACTAGAGCTGCAGAGAGAAGCCTGAGAGAGGAGATGTAAAACTACGCTGAGATGGTTTTTATATCTTCTGATGGATCAACACTTCAAATAAAACACAGAAGAAGAAACATGGAGCTTAATCATGCGACTGCGTCTGATTTCAAATCTGTGAAAAATGAACCACTCTGTCGTGACTGATTGAGATGACGGTTCAGTTCAGGTCATAATTAAAGTCACATGTTTTCCAACAGCTGTTAGACCATGATGTGATCCTTCATTAATAATTGACTGGCTGGTTTCCCTCTGATCCAGAATCTGCTGGGACCTCGTTCACCT
>NW_019497393.1:0-381 GCF_002814215.2 Seriola lalandi dorsalis | reverse complement strand
GTTTTTATTCCATACTATACTATGACATTATTATGCCTTATTATACTATGACGTTTTTTGCCATTTTTATGCCTTACTATACTATGACGTTTTTTGACATTTTTATGCTTTACTATACTATGACGTTTCATGCCTTACTATAATATGACGTTTCATGCCATACTATACTATGAGGTTTTTTGTCATTTTTATGCCATACTATACTATCATGTTTTTTGCAATTTTTATACCTTACTATACTATGACGTTTCATGCCTTACTATACTATGACGTTTTTTTGACATTTTTATGCCATACTATACTATGACGTTTTTTGACATTTTTATGCCATACTATACTATGACGTTTCATGCCTTACTATACTATGACGTTTTTTGCCAT
>NW_019497392.1:0-343 GCF_002814215.2 Seriola lalandi dorsalis | reverse complement strand
CGACATAGTATATTATGGAATAAAAATTCATAAAAATGTCATAGTATAGTATGGCATAAAACATAAAAAAAAACGACATAGTATAGTATGGAACAAAAAGTCATAGAAACGTTACTGTATAGTAAGGCATAAAACATCAAAAAAACATCATAGTGTAGTATGGAATAAAAAGTCATAAAAACGTCACAGTATAGTAAGGCATAAAACGTCAGAAGAAAGACATAGTATATTATGGAATAAAAAGTCATAAAAATGTCATAGTATAGTAAAGCATAAAAGCGTCATACTATAGTATGGCATAAAATATTAGAAAAAACGACATAGTGTAGTATGGAATGAAAGT
>NW_019497390.1:0-343 GCF_002814215.2 Seriola lalandi dorsalis | reverse complement strand
TAATTTAATTTAAATAAATAAATAAATAAATAAATACAGGACCAGATAAAAAATTGGACACCATCAGTACCTGGAGATAGTAGGAGGAAAGTGTCTTGGGTTACTGGCTTTCTCTGGAAGAGACCCTGATGACAAATGAACAAATAATTGATTTAAATTATATTCCTATTTACCAAACACCGAAAGGGATAGCTTTAATAGTGTGGAGTGAAAACGAAGATTTTAGAATTAAACTGCTTACTATATTTACTGTGTTATTCCTAGCATTAGCCATAGTCCTATTAATAATTTATCTGTTAAGTTGAGTTATCTTCTAAAAGTAAACATGGATAGTCCACGACCA
>NW_019497389.1:0-343 GCF_002814215.2 Seriola lalandi dorsalis | reverse complement strand
GTGTGTGTGTGTGTGTGAGAATGTGTGAGAGGGCTTTGTGTTACTCTTAAGCAAGAGCCAAATTAAACTGGTGAATGTCAGTGAGACCTCATCTACTCTTGGTATTAAAATGCAGTCTCCATCTGCATATGCTGTACATGTAATGAACAGTCCCATCATGTCCTTGCACAGCCTGGTATTGTGGTGTTCTTGTTGTCAGCATTCTGTCCACATCATGATTGGACCTTGTTTGTTGCCTGCACTACAATATATGCAAAGCAAGCGACTGTTTGAGGAGGTAGTGCATGGTTGTCACTGTACCGCCTGAATTTACTTTTCCCATGCTGCATCAGGTTTTTTTTTT
>NW_019497388.1:0-343 GCF_002814215.2 Seriola lalandi dorsalis | reverse complement strand
TTACATTACTATTTCATTTGATGCCTTACCTTACTATGACGTTTTTTTGAGCTTTAAGCCTCAAAATATTACGATTTTTTTTAACGCTTCATGCCATGCTATACTATGACTTTTTTCAACATCTTTATGCCTTACCTTACTATTTCATTTGATGCCTTACCATATTGTGACGTTTTCATAACCTTTTATGCCTTAATATACTATGATATTTTTTTGACATTTTTATGCCATGCTATACTATGACTTTTTTTGGCATTTTTATGCCTTACATTACTATTTCATTTGATGCCTTACCATATTGTGACGTTTTCATAACCTTTTATGCCTTAATATACTATTATAT
>NW_019497387.1:0-343 GCF_002814215.2 Seriola lalandi dorsalis | reverse complement strand
TTACATTACTATTTCATTTGATGCCTTACCTTACTATGACGTTTTTTTGAGCTTTAAGCCTCAAAATATTACGATTTTTTTTAACGCTTCATGCCATGCTATACTATGACTTTTTTCAACATCTTTATGCCTTACCTTACTATTTCATTTGATGCCTTACCATATTGTGACGTTTTCATAACCTTTTATGCCTTAATATACTATTATATTTTTTTGACATTTTTATGCCATGCTATACTATGACTTTTTTTGGCATTTTTATGCCTTACATTACTATTTCATTTGATGCCTTACCATATTGTGACGTTTTCATAACCTTTTATGCCTTAATATACTATTATAT
>NW_019497386.1:0-440 GCF_002814215.2 Seriola lalandi dorsalis | reverse complement strand
TATAGTAAGGCAAAAAAAGTCATAGAATAGTAAGGCACAAAAAGTCATAAAAACGACATAGTATAGTAAGGCAAAAAAAGTCATAGAATAGTAAGGCAAAAAAAGTCATAAAAGTGACATAGTATAGTAAGGCAAAAAAAATCATAAAAGTGACATAGTATAGTAAGGCAAAAAAAGTCATAAAAGTGACATAGTATAGTAAGGCATAAAAACTTCAATAAAAGTCATAGTATAGTAAGGCATAAAAAGTCATAAAAACGACATAGTATAGTAAGGCAAAAAAAATCATAAAAGTGACATAGTATAGTAAGGCATAAAAACTTCAATAAAAGTCATAGTATAGTAAGGCATAAAATGTCATAAAAACGACATAGTATAGTAAGGCAAAAAAAGTCATAAAAGGGACATAGTATAGTAAGGCATAAAAAGTAATAAAAACG
>NW_019497385.1:0-343 GCF_002814215.2 Seriola lalandi dorsalis | reverse complement strand
TGTGACGATTTTGGGTCCGTGTGTAGCTTGGAGTGAGAAGGCGGGTAGAAAGGCACGTCGACAGAGTGTGGGATTTCACAAATACTCGTCGTTTATTTGTACATAAACTTAAAACACTCCAACCTTACAAAGCCCGGTTGTACGGCTGCTATATATATTCATACATGAAATAAATAGTTACCACACGGACTTATTATCATCACTGAGTTGAGAGAAGTAGGAAGGAACAAGGAGTCGTGGATATACATCCGACCAGCGTAGTAGCATGCTCTCAACTAACTCAAACCATAACAAAACGTAGTTTGATGACATCACTGGTAAGCGACACACGTTAAAGGCACCT
>NW_019497384.1:0-343 GCF_002814215.2 Seriola lalandi dorsalis | reverse complement strand
TTTTTTTTATTTCAGAACTCATTTTTTGGCCCTAATTGTCTTCCGTACATTTACATATTGCTGCTTCATTAACAGACTTTCATCGACTGAGCAGTGAC
Source organism: Seriola lalandi dorsalis (assembly GCF_002814215.2). NCBI lineage: Eukaryota > Metazoa > Chordata > Actinopteri > Carangiformes > Carangidae > Seriola > Seriola lalandi. The sequence goes on along the minus strand of NW_019497384.1, from coordinate 245 downwards.
ATAACCGCGTCAGCTTCATTCAGACCAAACAAACACTACACTGTCAGAGATGCTGGGACTTGAGTCTAACATCACCTCAGGGCTTCTCCACATTATGGCTTCACACAGTTTGGACTTGTGCAGATTCAAAGTCACCTCAAAGCCAAACGTGTTCTCTCATCACCACCGGTAACTCCACGGGTAACCACAGTCATTTGAATGTCATCAAACACAACATGGTCCTTCCTACACTGTGAACCTACAGA
>NW_019497383.1:0-343 GCF_002814215.2 Seriola lalandi dorsalis | reverse complement strand
ATGACTTTCTTATGCCATACTCTACTATGACGTTTTTGATTTTTTATAACTTACTATACTATGACTTTTTATGCCTTGCTATACTATGATGTTTTTGTGACTTTTTATACCTTACTATACTATGATGTTTTTATGACTTTATGCCTTAATGTACTGTGACGATTTTATGACCTTTTATGCCTTACTATACTATCACTTTTTATGCCTTACTATACTATGACTTTTTTGTGACTTTTTATGCCTTACTATACTATGACGTTTTTATAACTCTTTATGCCTTAATGTACTATGACGATTTTATGACCTTTTATGCCTTACTATACTATCACTTTTTATGCCTTAC
>NW_019497382.1:0-432 GCF_002814215.2 Seriola lalandi dorsalis | reverse complement strand
ACTAAATCGTAATTGAAAATAAAATTAGATTAATCCCCCAGCGCTCCTGTGTGTGTGTGTGTGTGTGTGTGTGTGTGTGTGTGTGGGTGTGTGTGTGTGTGTGTGTTCGTCAAGTTTCCCTCCTCTCAGACGGACCGACATCTTGTCAAGCGACGGACAAAATAATCAATATCCGTCTGCATACGTGTGTGTGTGTGTGTGTGTGTGTGTTTGTGTGTGTGTGTGATTGTGCTGGTGATTTCCACAGAGACTTGGAGGAAAAATCTGCTTCAATCTATTTCCTTCCATCTTTGACGGAGAATCGACGTCTGTGTCGGGTCCTGACCTCGACCACGACAACGCAGGAGAGGGAGACGTGTGGAGGAGACATGGACGTGGAGGACAGGAGGAAGAAGTGGTGGAGAGTGACGTATGGAGGAGCAAACATGCAGA
>NW_019497381.1:0-389 GCF_002814215.2 Seriola lalandi dorsalis | reverse complement strand
CTGCTTTCTCTAATCACAGATGAATTGAAACACTGCCGGCAGACTTTATTATCATACGGCTCAGTGGCGGTTTATTTATCTCATGGTCAGGCATGTGCGAGAGGGAGCGACAGGAGACAGAGGATGTGATTAGAATTTCCTCCCCCTCAAGCACCAATGAGGCTTTTATGTTTTGTCTTGCAGGAACAGGAGTCAAGTTTTTATCTAGTTAGTTGACCACATTTCCAATTGTTGCGGCAGTGGTTGCTATTGTAATCATATTTGTAGGCTGTGTGTGTGTGTTTGTGTGTGTGTGTGTGTGTGTGTGTGTGTGTGTGCGTGCGTGCGCGTGCGTGCATGCGTGTGTGTGTTTTTTTCAGTCGATGGAAAGAGGCCCCCGGGGAAGACTT
>NW_019497380.1:0-343 GCF_002814215.2 Seriola lalandi dorsalis | reverse complement strand
CACAAAAAAAAAAAAAAACATGTAATCGTATCATCTCATCAAATGTCACAGAGATGAACCACTTAAAAATGAAAACTGCACTACTTGACATTACTGGTGCAAATGTGCAGCTGGACACGGAAACACAGAGAAACTGCCTGAGGCGAAGACAGAAGGAGGCCAAACAGCTACAACAACAATACCAGCGCAAATTCCTCAGCAGCAACACACCTGAGCTGCTTTACCTGATGCACGAGCAAATGCCGAGCGGGAGACGATGAAATAAAATGAAGCAAATCATCCCGGTGCATCTGTAACGCCGTCCAAGGATGCCATGACACAGAGGTGTTTACAGCATCGTCCA
>NW_019497379.1:0-343 GCF_002814215.2 Seriola lalandi dorsalis | reverse complement strand
TAAACCATGTTTATAGACACCCAATAAACATAATGATTAATTAATCACAAAAAAGACTGTTTAGCCATGTTGGGCTTTTCTTATGCTTTTATGTGACAGAGAAAGTGGAGGCAGACAGGAAATATAGGAGAGAGAGTCTGGGGGAGAGAGACATGCAGTAAAGGGTCTTGAATTTACGCTTGAATTTACATTTTCTGCATCAGAAACAATTAATTCACCTCGTTTTGTTGCATCATTTAAAATTTTAGCTTCAAATTGCATTAACCCCTGTTGGACTTTACCGCCTCGCTCCAGTGTCGGCGTTTGATTTATATGAGTTTTGATTGCCAACACTGAGCGAATC
>NW_019497378.1:0-343 GCF_002814215.2 Seriola lalandi dorsalis | reverse complement strand
GGACGGTAGAATAATTTAAAATAATTTTTATTAATTAATTATTTAAAAACATCAGCAATAATAAAATATTTTAATGTCACGTTCACTGAACACAGGAGATTTAATGTTTGTCAAATAAACAACAACAACAACAGTGACGAGCGCAGGTGATGACATCATGATGACTCACTCCGAATTTATTGGTTCGTTTTACAGCAACTTCAAGTCGCTGAGATTAAAACATTCAAATAGTTTGATTTAAACCTGCAAAATATTAATGTTGGTCAAGATGATCTGCACCCAGGCTTCATCGTTAGTGCTAATTAAAACATGTAACACACACACACACACACACACACACACA
>NW_019497377.1:0-343 GCF_002814215.2 Seriola lalandi dorsalis | reverse complement strand
CACCGCTGGTTTTAACCACGCATCAACCTCCACTGAAGAACCTGCAGTTCCTCTTATGACCACTAGAGTCTGGCTCCAACAGTGAGTCAGTCCCCATAGACTCCCATGTTAAAATGTCCAACTTTACAGCAGAAATAAACATGTTTACAGCCTGGTACAGAAACAAGCTTCGGTCTCTGTAGCTCTTGCCTATTCTTCACATGTGATGTGCATCTTGGAGCAAAAACAGACCTGTCGATGACATACTGACATCATACCAGCAACGTCACATAAAACTGACACCTTTCAGTATAGTTTCAACATTACATTTTCCACACACACACACACACACACACACACACAC
>NW_019497376.1:0-427 GCF_002814215.2 Seriola lalandi dorsalis | reverse complement strand
CCTGTGTGTCTGTCTGTCCACCTGTCTCACTGTCCACCTGTGTGTGTGTGTGTGTGTGTGTGTGTGTCTGTCTACCTGTGTGTCTGTCTGTCTACCTGTGTGTCTGTCTGTCCACCTGTCTCACTGTCCACCTGTGTGTGTGTGTGTGTGTGTCTGTCTACCTGTCCGGTGCAGAGTCCGACCACCAGGTCAGAGATGAAGGTGTCCTCAGTCTCTCCGGAGCGATGGCTGACCATCACACCCCAACCACTGGTCTGAGCCAGCTTACACCTGAGAGACAGACAGGTGGGGGGGGGGTTAATTCAATTGACTTAAGAGTAAAATTAAATTGACAGTTAGACAGATAGACAGGCAGACCGGCAGGCAGACAGACAGACAGACAGACAGACAGACAGACAGACAGACAGACAGACAGACAGACAGGCAG
>NW_019497375.1:0-343 GCF_002814215.2 Seriola lalandi dorsalis | reverse complement strand
TAAATTAATAATTAATTAATATATCTATTATATATAATTATTGAAAAAATATCAAACAGAATAATCAATAATGCAAATAATGGTTAGGTGCAGCTCTAGTAGGTTTACAGGATGTTAAGACCAATGAGCACAATTTATAAACAATTCGACTAATTGTTTAATCAACTGATAATTTCAGCAGTACAATCGACAATCGAAGGTTTTCAGGTTAAATACCAAAAACAGCTGGGAAGACCTGAACAGAGGAGATGAATGAAAAACACCATTACCTTCTCCAACAGTTGAGATAACCCCTGGGCAAGACATGGTGTGTATGACTGACTGCTTGGCAGACCCGCTCAGT
>NW_019497373.1:0-343 GCF_002814215.2 Seriola lalandi dorsalis | reverse complement strand
AAAAAAAAAAAAAAAAAAAAAATATATATATATATATGTCAGCTGAGAAAGCCACTTTTGTGATACTGCAAATTGGAGGTTATAGATTTAAGTTAATATATTTTTTATATCAGTGTAATTCTGGTCATGCTGGGAAAAAGTACTATTGAAATATATACATCTGCCGTCACCACGTGATTCTACTCACCTTGTTCCCTAACATCTGAATTTTTTCTAAATAAATATAAATCTAAGTATATGAATAAGATTCTTGAAATTCATCTCATATGTAATGAAATGAGCGCTTTGCTGCAGCCCCTGCCTGTCTCCCGATGTTATTTCATATTCCTAAGGAAAAAAAAAA
>NW_019497372.1:0-343 GCF_002814215.2 Seriola lalandi dorsalis | reverse complement strand
AACTTTTTAATAAATATTTTTTTAATTGGCTTGGTTGTGTGTTTTCCCTCTTTGTGATGCAGCCTGGTTAGTAAAGCAAATAAAACAAGTGAATCTAATTAGTGTCTCCAGCAAAACAGCAGTCAATTAAAATCAAGTCAAATGGGGGAAAAAAACTGATCAAAGTAGAAGATTCATTTTTGTGAAGTTTGTTGATGTTAAAGATGAAAGTCTGAATAAGTGAGTAAGTGAATAAGTGAAAAGAGCTGCTGTTGTGTGTCTGTTGCACTTTGTGTGTGTGTGTGTGTGTGTGTGTGTGTCTAGACCTTCAGATGCACACACCCACAGGAAGTAGAGCACGTCA
>NW_019497371.1:0-343 GCF_002814215.2 Seriola lalandi dorsalis | reverse complement strand
AACAATTTCAGCTCAGCACAACATCACACACACACACACACACACACACACACACACACACACACTGCAGTGGGACCTGCATGCTTACATCTCCTTTCCATTTACCCACTGCCTGAAGAGTGTATGTTTTCAGTATTAGAAAACTACCATGGGCTAGTTGGGTTTTGATTGTTCATGTAATTTTGCATTCATACTGGATTTTCTGTAAACAGGTTCTGCCAACTGTGGAAAGCTGCTCATGTCATGGAACAGCTGTCATGAAAATACAAAGAGGAGTGTTACCTCCCATGTGGTGTCACAAATTTAGAAAGTGTGACAACACACACAGTAAACAAAATGGGCA
>NW_019497370.1:0-343 GCF_002814215.2 Seriola lalandi dorsalis | reverse complement strand
TTCCTTTCAGCGTCTTCATCTGAGTGAGGATGTTGCAGGAGCGACCTTCATGGCAGCAGGAAGTTCAGCTCCTGAACTGTTCACATCTGTCATTGGTGAGAAACATAAACACACAACACACAACACACACACACTCACACAACTATTAACCACAAAACAGAAATTTCTGTGACAAGGCTGAACCTCCGTTATATTGATAATTCTTAATCATTTTAAATATAGAAGAAATGATTTCAAGCTCAAGGCAAAGTTTTCACCTGACTTTTTGCATCAGTTAGCTTCATTATCAGATCCTCAGTCAGCTGCTTACAGGAGCCCATGGTTTGTTAGTCTGCTAACTGAT
>NW_019497369.1:0-530 GCF_002814215.2 Seriola lalandi dorsalis | reverse complement strand
ACAACAACCACAGAAAACCCCACTTCAACAACAACAATCACAGAAAAACCCACAACAACTGCTAAAGTAATTACAAATCCAGTGCTTACATCAACACCACATACAAAACAACATGGTAAGGTGACAACTACAATATCTACAGAAAAGCCCAGCACTAGTTCTGTAATAACCATAGAAAAACCCACAACAACCACAGAAAAACCCACCACTACAACAACCACAACCACAGAAAAACCCACCTCCACCACAACCATAATCACAGAAAAACCCACAACAACAACAACAATAACAACAACAACAACAACCACAGAAAAACCCACCACCACAACAACAGTCACAGGAAAACCCACCTCCACTACAACCATAATCACACAAAAATCCACAACAACAACCACAGAAAAACCCACTACAACAACAATCACAGAAACACCCACCACCACTACAACAATAACAACAACCACAACAACCACAGAAAAACCCACTACAACAACAATCACAGAAACACCCACCACCACTACAACAATCACAGA
>NW_019497368.1:0-343 GCF_002814215.2 Seriola lalandi dorsalis | reverse complement strand
GCCTAATGTGAAAATTTTCCAGCTCAGTCCTGTGCCTGGAAATGAAGCAGCACTATAAAGAGATGTTCCCTCTACAGCCATCAGCGCGTCAACAGCAATATCTGCTCTTCTGTGAAGATGGATGGCAGAGTGATGTGGTGGTCTGGTCCACTGCTGTGGAAATTTACCTGCTCTTCCTTTCCATTTCCTCTCACACACACACACACACACACACACACAGCACATGAAGGCAGTCATTGACAAACACACACAAGCCGCGCTGTCCCTCCTGTACCAGCAGAACACATAGGAAATTAATCATAATCAACAGTACGCTACACGCCGCTTATCAACCCAAGCCGAC
>NW_019497367.1:0-343 GCF_002814215.2 Seriola lalandi dorsalis | reverse complement strand
AACGTCATAGTATAGTATGTCGTAAAATCAGCAAAAAAAGTCATAGTATAGTATGTCGTAAAATCAGCAAAAACGTCATAGTATGGTATGTTGTAAAATCAGCAAAAAACGTCATAGTATAGTATGTCATAAAAACGGCAAAAAACGTCATAGGATAGTATGGCATAAAAACGTCATAGTATAGTATGTCGTAAAATCAGCAAAAAAAGTCATAGTATAGTATGTCGTAAAATCAGCAAAAACGTCATAGTATGGTATGTTGTAAAATCAGCAAAAAACGTCATAGTATAGTATGTCATAAAAACGGCAAAAAACGTCATAGGATAGTATGGCATAAAAACGT
>NW_019497366.1:0-544 GCF_002814215.2 Seriola lalandi dorsalis | reverse complement strand
AGTAGAGTTGTTAGAGCTGTTCTATCACAATAGGAGGATCATAGGTTCGAACCCAGTCTGTGGATCATTCTGTGTGGATTTTAAATTATCTCTCTCTACTATGTTGTTTTAATGCCTGACTATACTATGACATTTTTTGACGTTTTGATGCCTTACTATACTATGACGTTTTTTGAGATTTTTATGTCTTATTATATTATGACATTTTTTACGTTTTTATGCCTTACTATAATATGACGTTTTTATGCCTTACTATACTATGACGTTTTTTGACGTTTTTATGCCTTACTATAATATGACGTTTTTATGCCTTACTATAATATGACGTTTTTATGCCTTACTATACTATGACGTTTTTTAACGTTTTATGCCTTACTATAATATGATGTTTTTATGCCTTACTATAATATGATGTTTTTATGCCTTACTATAATATGACGTTTTTATGCCTTACTATACTATGACGTTTTTTGACGTTTTTATGCCTTACTATAATATGACGTTTTTATGCCTTACTATAATATGACGTTTTTATGCCTTACTA
>NW_019497365.1:0-731 GCF_002814215.2 Seriola lalandi dorsalis | reverse complement strand
TGCCTTACTATACTATGCCACTTTTATGACTTTTAACGTGTTTCTATACAATGACTTTTTTTACCGTGCTATACTATGCCATTATTATGACTTTTTATGGCTTATTATACTATGCCATTTTTATGACATTTTATGCCTTACTATACCATGCCATTTCTTATGATTTTTATGCCTTACAATACTCTGACTTTTTATGCCTCACTATACTATGCCGTTTTTATGACTTTTTATGCCTTGCTATACTATGACTTTTTATGCCTCACAATACTCTGACTTTTTATGCCTTACTATACTATGCCACTTTTATGACTTTTAACGTGTTTCTATACAATGACTTTTTTTACCGTGCTATACTATGCCATTATTATGACTTTTTATGGCTTATTATACTATGCCATTTTTATGACATTTTATGCCTTACTATACCATGCCATTTCTTATGATTTTTATGCCTTACAATACTCTGACTTTTTATGCCTCACAATACTATGCAGTTTTTATGACTTTTTATGCCTTACTACACTATGCCGTTTTTATGACTTTTTATGCCTTACTACACTATGTCGTTTTTATGACTTTTTATGCCTTACTATACTATGCCGTTTTTATGACTTTTTATGCCTGACTATACGTCATATATCTATGACGTTTTTATGAATTTTTATGCCTTACTATACTATGTCGTTTTTATGACGTTTTATGCCATACTATACTATGCCATTTTTATGAAT
>NW_019497364.1:0-429 GCF_002814215.2 Seriola lalandi dorsalis | reverse complement strand
AATCAGAAGAGAGGCTCAGAGCCTCCTCTCTTCTGATTGGCTCACCGACCTGTTGTTACTAGAGCTGCAGAGAGAAGCCTGAGAGAGGAGATGTAAAACTACACTGAGATGGTTTTTATATCTTCTGATGGATCAACACTTCAAATAAAACACAGAAGAAGAAGAAACATTTCTCTGTTTGTTTCAGAACGACTGAACGAGTAGAAAACAGTGATTAGATGATAAATGTTTCCTCTGGTCCAGATGAACTGTGACAATATTTAGATTGAATATAATTATCATTTCAACACCATTAAATGATTCTGTTTTCATGTGAAACTCTGAACAACAGATAGATACTAACATCAGATGAGAAACATTCACTCACTTGATGGATATTTGCTTTTGAATGTAATTCCTGTACTAAAGAACAAGCGTCTGAATTTGTCA
>NW_019497363.1:0-504 GCF_002814215.2 Seriola lalandi dorsalis | reverse complement strand
CATTCAGCTGTGTCCACCTCGGTCCATTTCATTATTATGACTCCCAATTCACCTGTATTTATAATCCTGCTCTCTGCTGAATTGAATACCGCACTCCCCACTCCATGTGCAGTCTGAGCATATCCTAGCTTTACAAGATAACATGCAATATCAACCACTAAAGAGAAAGATATTAATTATGTTCCAGAGGCATTTTGTTTGTGTTTTTTGCCTGCTAACAAATGACAGTGAGCTTGAAAATACTGGAACACAACCTTGACATTCCGAACTGATAGATAGATAGATAGATAGATAGATAGATAGATAGATAGATAGATACTTTATTTATCCCCTAGGGGAAATTCATGAACTTTAGTCATATTCTGTCTTGTTTTTTTCTTTTTGTAATGAAAGTAATTTAGGCAATACAATAATGCTTTTTATTTGGGGATTTTCAATTCACATCTGCAGACATCCTCCGTTTATAAAAAAAAAAAAAAAAAATAATAATAATAATAATCTGTC
>NW_019497362.1:0-343 GCF_002814215.2 Seriola lalandi dorsalis | reverse complement strand
TGATACTTTCACAGTATTAATATAGAAGCTAGACCTGATCTATAATCAAACTACACATGGACAGAGACCTTTAGACTATATGGGACCTTTAAGTGAACAGTTCACAGTCATTTCCACCACAGGATGAGAGTTGGTAAAAATGGTGTCAGAAATTTTTCATACCGTATGAAATGATTGAGTCAAAAACATACTCCTAAGGATCATTTACTGCACTATATCTCAAGTTTCCTGTAACATAGTGATGTGTTAATAGGTTTAAACATCACCTACAAATCAGGAATCAGAAAAGACACTGGATTCTTATTTCAGAAGCATTTCGTTTTATTCCTCTACATCAGTTTAA
>NW_019497361.1:0-343 GCF_002814215.2 Seriola lalandi dorsalis | reverse complement strand
CACACACACACACACACACACACACACTTACGGCCTTGACGCTATAATTTATTGATAGAACCAATGTTTTAACAAAGTTTTCTTCTGGGCAAAGGCCTTGAAACGCTCGTATCAATAAGTCATAGCATCAAGGTTATGAGTGAGATTTTCGGCTGTGTTCAGTCTCCTCCTCAATGGTGCGTGCCCCGTGTGCTATTGAGTCTTTTTAATCTCATTTTAATACTGCATGACTTTTTAATGGATTTGCTTCATATTTTGCACAATAAAAATACAGTTGCTACAACAGATGAAGGGGTTGTTTAAAACACACACACACACACACACACACACACACACACACACA
>NW_019497360.1:0-408 GCF_002814215.2 Seriola lalandi dorsalis | reverse complement strand
ACGTGATGTTGTTACTGTTGTTACAGACATGATGTTGTTACTGTTGTTACAGACATGATGTTGTTACTGACGTGATGTTGTTACTGACGTGATGTTGTTACTGTTGTTACAGACATGATGTTGTTACTGACGTGATGTTGTTACTGTTGTTACCGACGTGATGTTGTTACTGTTGTTACAGACATGATGTTGTTACTGTTGTTACAGACATGATGTTGTTACTGACGTGATGTTGTTACCGACGTGATGTTGTTACTGACGTGATGTTGTTACTGTTGTTACCGACATGATGTTGTTACTGTTGTTACAGACATGATGTTGTTACTGTTGTTACCGACATGATGTTGTTACTGTTGTTACAGACATGATGTTGTTACTGACGTGATGTTGTTACTGTTGTTACCGACG
>NW_019497359.1:0-419 GCF_002814215.2 Seriola lalandi dorsalis | reverse complement strand
TTTTTTTTTTTTAAGTATATTTTTTTGGGCTTTATATGCCTTTATTTGACAGGACAGTAGAGAGACAAGAAATTGGGAGGCAGAGAGAGGGGGAATGACATGCAGTAAAGGCCGTCCGATGCGGGACTCGAACCGGGGCCGACTGCAGCCTCTACACATGGGGCGCCTGCTTAGACCACTATGCCACATGAAGCCCCTGTTATTTGACATTTTCATGCTTGACTATACTATGACATTTTTTGAAGTTTTTTGCCTTACTATACTATGTAGTTATTTTGACATTTTTTTACTAGTGTTTTTTGACATTTATGTGCCTTACTATACTATAACGTTTTTTGACGTTTTTATGCCTGACTGTACTATGACGTTTTTTGACATTTTTTGCCTTACTATACTATGACGTTATTTTGACGTTTTTT
>NW_019497358.1:0-343 GCF_002814215.2 Seriola lalandi dorsalis | reverse complement strand
AGTTATTTGAGAGCTGTTGTTACTGGTTGCTTTGCAGATTAAAACATGAAATATGAAATATATGATAATTTTATGAATATGATGCAATGTTCAATGTTACGGAGTAAACTACCCAAGGCATTTACACCCAAGTAGTAAAATTAGAGATACGCAGAAATATATTCTTGGATTTTCTTGATTCTGATTTTCTTTTTCTATAATATAAACTATAATTGGCAGCTACACAAAGATTTTGCAACTTTTCTTTAATAGTCGCATTGTCTTTAATTCTCTATCTATCTATCTATCTATCTATCTATCTATCTATCTATCTATCTATCTATCTATCTATCTATCTATCTAT
>NW_019497357.1:0-343 GCF_002814215.2 Seriola lalandi dorsalis | reverse complement strand
GTGTGTGTGTGTGTGTGTGTGTGTGTGTGTGTGTGTGTGTGTGTGTGTGTGTGTGTGTGTGTGCGTGTGCGCTCCCATGGTGCTGTAGGGTTCTTGGGCCATCACCAAAACAAAAATCCCAAGCAAACGTGTGCCCCCAGCCACCCCTTCATCCCTCCCACCCCGACCACCACCCACACACACACAAACACAAACCCACACACACAGACATACTTCATCAAACACTAAAGGGATTCATGCAGTCCCTCCACAGTTAATTGAAATTATCTGGGCTGAAATGAATGGGTCCGTGTGTGTGTGTGTGTGTGTGTGTGTGTGTGTGTGTGTGTGTGTGTGTGTGTGT
>NW_019497355.1:0-343 GCF_002814215.2 Seriola lalandi dorsalis | reverse complement strand
CATCAGTCTGTGATTGGATCTGATCACTCCTCTTCAGCGCCTCTACGGTTAATGACGCTCTGTGGTTTGATGCGTCGGGATCTTTCCAGTCGATTATCGCTGAAGTATTTCATGTCGATCGATCAGCTGTGTGAGCGTCTGCTGAACACTGGGCTGAGGTTTCCATGACAACAACAGGGGGAGGGAGAGAGAGCGCCGCACTTCTTTAATGTTGTTCTTTTAAGACATTTTGTTTTTACTTCTGGCAACTTTGTTCACAGGTATCACTAACGCTAATGTTAGCAAACTAACGGTCTCCATGGAAACTGTAGAATTTTACTGCTGTAAAATCTCTTTTGTTGCT
>NW_019497354.1:0-343 GCF_002814215.2 Seriola lalandi dorsalis | reverse complement strand
TTAACAACTTTCCAACATATAGTCACACTGCCTTCTGACAGCTTATATATCCAGATTGTTTTTTTTAATTACCCTAAGACATATTCAGAACCTGCATATTAGTTGCTTTCATTGATTTGACACTTTTGCTTTCCCCATTACTCTCATCCTGATTGCTGACTGTTAGCATAACAAATAGTTTAACATACCTGCACTACTTGTAAGAAATTGAGAATGGCAATTTCAGCTAAATACCCCAAATATAAGTTACCTACTTGTATGGGCCTTTGGTAAAAGTGAATAAATAAACAAAACCACGTCTTTACGAATCATAATCATCATTAAAACAATTCAAAGATATTGT
>NW_019497353.1:0-343 GCF_002814215.2 Seriola lalandi dorsalis | reverse complement strand
CACACACACACACACACAAATCCAGAGAGCCCCAGAGGGCCCCTCTACATCAGAAAGCAAATATCCAAAAGAATCAGTGACACACTCTAATAGTCAATATGATACTGTATAGTGAATGTAAAACAACAGACATTTCTCTCTCTGAAGAGAAAAGAAATACTTTTCTTAGGTTGTGTCAGCAGCAGTGTCTTGCAGGCCTTAGGAGTGATGTCATATTTTTGAAATGAAAAACACCCAGTGACAGTGAGATAACAGGCTGAGGGTTTCCTCCTCTTGCCGCTCTTTGTTGTACAAATATATATATATTATCTGGTTCTGGTTCTCCTGGCAGCATGGTGGTGCG
>NW_019497352.1:0-343 GCF_002814215.2 Seriola lalandi dorsalis | reverse complement strand
TGTGTGTGTGTGTGTGTGTGTGTGTGTGTGTGTGTGTGTGTGTGTGTGTGTGTGTGTGTGTGTGTGCGCCCCCTCAGGCTTTGCCTCTGTGGATTTCTATTAATGTGCGAGTACAAAGTACATGCTCACGCTCACACACCCTCAGGCTCTGTGTGTGTGTGTGTGTGAGTGTTGAGACGTCAACAAAGCGACTTAAGCTGCTGTCACACACACACACACACACACTCTCACTGAGTTGTGCTGATTCAGCTGAACAGGAATCTCTTCTTTCCTCTGGAGATGTTTGGTCCTTCGATGGTTCATCTCTCTCTCGCTTCCATCTGCACTAAAAAAAAAAAAAAAA
>NW_019497350.1:0-343 GCF_002814215.2 Seriola lalandi dorsalis | reverse complement strand
ATGACTTTTTTTGAACTTTTTAAACCTTACTATACTATGACGTTTTATGCCTCACTATACTATGACTTTTTTTTAACTTTTTAAGCCTTATTATACTATGACGATTTTTGAACCTTTTATGCCTCACTATACTATGATTTTTTTTTTTACTTTTTGAGCCTTACTATTCTATGACGTTTTATGCCATACTATATTATGACTTTTTTTGAACTTTTTATGCATTATTATACTATGACGACTTTTGAACTTTTTATTTCTTATTATTTATGACGTTTTATGCCTTATTATACTATGACGTTTTTTTTTACTTTAACTGCCTTATTATAGTATGACATTTTATGCC
>NW_019497349.1:0-343 GCF_002814215.2 Seriola lalandi dorsalis | reverse complement strand
CATAGTATAATAAGGCATAAAAGTCATAAAAACTACTCAAATAGTAAGGCATAAAAACAACACAGTATAATAAGGCATAAAAAGTCATAAAAATGACATAGAATAGTGAGGCATGAAAAGTCATGAAACGTCATAGTAAAGTCAGGCATAAAAAGTCATAAAAATGTTATAGTATACTAACGCATAAAAAGCATAAAAACGACATAGTATAGTAAAGCATAAAAAACATAAGACATCATAGTAAAATAAGGATTAAAAATTCATAAAAAACGTCATAGTATAGTAAGGCATAAAATGTCATAAAAACGTCATAGTATAGTCAGGTACAAAAAGTCATAAAATA
>NW_019497348.1:0-343 GCF_002814215.2 Seriola lalandi dorsalis | reverse complement strand
TTACAATTTAAATAAAATATCTAAGGAATTTCTATCAAGTTTGTTTCATGTCGTGTGTTTATGTTAAAAAAAAATACTAATGGCCAACAAATCTAGCCGAGGTTTCTTTACATCCAAACTATGAAACAGGTTCCCCCATAGTCTTGGCTTTTTAAAGTTTGTGTAAACATAAGTACTAGCTTCTCAGATGAACAGATTTCCTGTTTCTCTGTTTTATATAATTGAAATTTGATCATGTTTGGATTCAGGCTTGTTTATTCACCTAAAAAAAAGCAGTTTAAAGACTTCACCATGGGACTTGTTTTGGGACTTTAATGATTGTTTCAGATGATAAATAAAAAAA
>NW_019497347.1:0-343 GCF_002814215.2 Seriola lalandi dorsalis | reverse complement strand
ACGTACCAGGAGGGGGCGATGGTTAAAGGCTTAATGCACAAATTCAATTTGAGGGTATTTGGAGAAAGCTCATTTTTCATCTATTAATTTGAAGATGTCCTGAACTACACAGCACACACATCCTAAAGCATCAACTCTAGCTTCGACTTCACAGCCTGTGCAGAGATACTGTGAGACCCGTCCAGTAAAACAAGGAGCATTAGAGAGACGGGCCAAACTGCTGCAAATCAGCGAAGGAATCTCCCCGCGATGCCGGGGGTAGGAACCTCTAAAAAAAAACAAAATAAAAACAAAGGACAACAATGAAACCTAATCCTTCAAGGTTCTGAGCTTTGCTTTGTTT
>NW_019497346.1:0-343 GCF_002814215.2 Seriola lalandi dorsalis | reverse complement strand
CCCCCCCCCCCCCCAGGATGAATCTGAGAGAGAACTCCAGGCTTCACAAGAACATGGTCTTCAGAGTCACTCTTCTATTTTCTACTCATTAGAAGTTGTTTTATAATATCTCCTAGGTCTCTGCAGGAGCTTCATCAAGTCTGAGAACACTACTGAGGTCATAGCACTGGAGGCCACATAGGTTTAATACAATTCAAGAAACTTATTTAGTCTCCAGGGCTCAGTTTGACCCCAGTTAGGGACTAAAAGTCAGGACATCTTGACCTTTTCTGCTTCTCCTTCTTCATATGTCTCTGGAAAGTCCCACAATTCTGTGGATTAATGCCACATTTGCCCTTTAAAT
>NW_019497345.1:0-343 GCF_002814215.2 Seriola lalandi dorsalis | reverse complement strand
TATAGAGCTGAAAACCACCAAGGTGTAAAAAGTGTATGTGGCTTAAAACTAGATAAAAGTCAATGTTGAGCTTGTCTGTCAGACACACAGACACATGATCATAGAGGATATGATGTCATTTACAGGCGACCAATGAAACGTTACCATGATGAAAATCACAGATTTCTCTGGTTTGAGAATTGATGGAAACATTTGTGATAATGTAAGAACACAACTCGACAACATATAGAACATAGGTCTATTGTTTTTAGACATTTTAATATGGAAAATTTACAGATTATAACTTTAGTATTTTAACTTTATCCAGACTTAAAACTCATCTTTATGCCTTAACTTTCAATTA
>NW_019497344.1:0-378 GCF_002814215.2 Seriola lalandi dorsalis | reverse complement strand
ATTTTTACGCCTTATTATACTGTGACATTTTTTTGACATTTTTATGCCTTACTATACTATGACGTTTTATGACATTTTTATGACTTAATATACTATGACGTTTTTTGACATTTTTATGCCTTAGTATACTATTATGTTTTATGCCTTACTATACTATGACGTTTTTTGACATTTTTGTGACTTAATATACTATGACGTTTTTTGATGTTTTTATGCCTTACTATACTATGATGTTTTATGCCTTACTATACTATGATGTTTTTTTAACATTTTTACGCCTTATTATACTATGACGTTTTTTTACCTTTTTATGCCTTAGTATACCATGATGTTTTATTCCTTACTATACTATGACGTTTTTTGACATTTTTATGACTT
>NW_019497343.1:0-343 GCF_002814215.2 Seriola lalandi dorsalis | reverse complement strand
TTATTAAGCATAGTGTTAAAAAGAGAAAACACATCTGAGCACAGTACACTTACCTCTTACATTCAGGCCATTGTCACAGGCAAACTGTGCAAAAGGAGACATATAGTTTGGGTCATAGGCAAGGTCGTGAGCTTGCTTTGCAATGCTCTGTGCAGTCTGCAGGATGCTGTCATAGTTGGTAGTCTGAATAAAGCAAATATAAAAAGCATTAAAAGGTGAAAGAAAATAAATCTCTGTGCACATATGTATAGTGTGTAACTAATGTACACACACACACGCGTATATATATATATATATATATATATATATATATATATATATATATATATATATATATATATAT
>NW_019497342.1:0-343 GCF_002814215.2 Seriola lalandi dorsalis | reverse complement strand
GTCGTTTTTTCACTTTTTTTGCTATACTATATTATGTCATTTTTTTCAATTTTCAGGCCTCAATATACTATGATGTCTTTATGTCTTATTACATTATGACGTTTTGTTATGTTTTTATGCCTTATCAAACTTTGTTGTTTTTTCAGATTTTTTGCCATACTATACTATGTCGTTTTTTCACTTTTTTTTGCCATACTATATTATGTAATTTCTTCCAATTTTCAGGCATGAATATACTATGACATCTTTATTTCTTATTATAATATGACGTTTTTGATGTTTTTATGCCTTATTAAACTTTTTTGTTTTTTCACATTTTTTGCCATACTATACTATGTCATTT
>NW_019497341.1:0-343 GCF_002814215.2 Seriola lalandi dorsalis | reverse complement strand
TGTCTTTCAATGTATGTGTGTGCGTGGTGTTGGGAACTGTGTAAGCTTAATCTTCAAACAGCCAGTTGATTGTCAGGACCGGCCAAAATGACCTCACAATAATGGTTTTTAACCAAAATTGTCCTCACAATTATAGAAAGACATGTACACACACGCAAAGAACCACACATCAACACGCACACACAAGTACATGCAAATATACCGTGTTGATTTACCTTAGAATTGCTCTCATACCTGAGTTAAAAGGCTAATAATTAATGAGTCTAATTAGCCAATCAGAATCGGCTTTGTCCATTTTGCCCAGTAACACCTGCTGAGTAGCACCTGCTGAGACACTGGTTGC
>NW_019497340.1:0-391 GCF_002814215.2 Seriola lalandi dorsalis | reverse complement strand
AAATACTACTCCACTAGGACCCCAGGCCAGCAGGACACAACTTTTCAGTTACAGTGCAGTTTAGTTATAAACAATTTAACCATTGACTTTTTAAATTTTAAGTTATTATTTTCATTACAGTTGTGATAACTCACTCAAATCTCTTGTTTCACCCATTCCCACCCCTTACTAAATTTAACAACGTTTTTGCAGTGCGTTTTGCGAGGGGGCGGGGCTAGTTCAGGGGGAGTTAAACTGGGAGTTAAACTGGGAGTTAATGCTCATCAGTGTAACAACGCTGAGCTTCAGAAAGGCTGAGAAAACAGTAGGAACTAAATTAAAAACAGTTATTGAAGTCGAACAGTTATCAGAAGTCAGTGAAACGGTTTTATCTGCAGAAGTCTCGAGACGA
>NW_019497338.1:0-343 GCF_002814215.2 Seriola lalandi dorsalis | reverse complement strand
AAAAGAAATTGTCCCAATTTCAGGAAAAAAAAAAAAAGGAAAAAAGAAAGAAAGAAAGAAAAAGGAAGAAACCGACAATGATACCGAGGAAGATAGTGAAAACTTATATTTTTAGGACAACTCGGAGGACGCGGAGGAAGGTTAGTTTGTGAAGTTTGTGTTGGTGCTAGCTAAACTAAGCTAGCAAATAGCTCACCGGTGCACACCTGTGAGCACCATAGTGAGTGCTCCTTTTCCAAATTGGGATGTATGACCTCAAGAATGAACAAGACTAGTGATACTTTTATTATATTTCTGCTCAGTTCCCAGGGATATTGTACCATGGTGGACGTTTCTGCACAGA
>NW_019497337.1:0-343 GCF_002814215.2 Seriola lalandi dorsalis | reverse complement strand
GTGTGTGTGTGTGTGCGCACATGAGTGTGAGTCTGTCTACCTGCCACTTACACCATGTCTATCTACCATGCAAAGGTAGGTAGGTGTGTGTGTGTGCAAGAATGTTAAAGTGTGTATCTCACTTACACCCTGACTATTTAAGCACTTGAAGATAGGTAGTGTGTGTGTGTGTGTGTGTGTGTGTGTGTGCGTGCGTGCACTTGAGTTTCAGTTAAGATGAGACTGTGAAGGTGTCTGTGTGTTTGTGTCTACCTGTGACAGGCCTGACAGCCATCTTATTTACACCTATACCAATTTCTACAAGCTCTCAGCTGGACTAGTGTGATCGGTGTGTGTGAGTGTG
>NW_019497336.1:0-2184 GCF_002814215.2 Seriola lalandi dorsalis | reverse complement strand
CTATAATATGACATTTTTTGCCTTACTATACTATGACATTTTTATGACTTTTTATGCCTTACTATACTATGACATTTTCATGACTTTTTATGCCTTACTATGGTATGACATTTTTTGCCTTACTATACTATGATGTTTTTATGACTTTTTATGCCTTACTATGGTATGACATTTTTTTCCTTACTGTACTATGACATTTTTATGACTTTTTATGCCTTACTGTACTATGACATTTTTTGCCTTACTATACTATGATGTTTTTATGACTTTTTATGCCTTACTATGGTATGACATTTTTTGCCTTACTGTACTATGACATTTTTATGACTTTTTATGCATTACTGTACTATGACATTTTTTGCCTTACTATACTATGAAGTTTTTATGACTTTTTATGCCTTGCTATACTATGTCCTTTTTATAAATTTTTATGCCTTACTATACCACGGCATTTTTATGACTTTCTATGCCTTGCTATACTATGTCGTTTTTATGCCTTACTATACTATGACGTTTTTTTGTCTTTTTGTGCCTTACTATACTTTGTTATTTTTTTTCTTTTTATGCCTTACTATACTATGACGTTTTTTTGTCTTTTTGTGCCTTACTATACTATGTTGTTTTTATGCCTTACTATACGATGACATTTTTATGACTTTTTATGCCTTGCTATACTATGTCGTTTTTATCAATTTTTATGCCTCACTATACCATGGCATTTTTATGACTTTCTATGCCTTGCTATACTATGTCGTTTTTATGCCTTACTATACTATGACGTTTTTTTGTGTTTTTGTGCCTTACTATACTATGACATTTTTATGACTTTTTATGCCTTGCTATACTATGGTGTTTTTATGACTTTTTATGCCTTGCTATACTATGTCGCTTTTATGCCTTACTATACTATGACGTTTTTTTGTCTTTTTGTGCCTTGCTATACTATGTCGTTTTTATGCCCTACTATACTATGATGTTTTTATGACTTTTTATGCCTTACTATAATATGGCGTTTTTATTACTTTCTATGCCTTACTATACTATGGCGTTTTTATGACTTTTTATGCCTTGCTATACTATGACGTTTTTATGCCTTACTATACTATGTCGTTTTAATGACTTTTTATGCCTTGCTATACTTTGTCATTTTTTTATCTTTTTATGCCTTACTATACTATGACGTTTTTTTGTCTTTTTGTGCCTTACTATACTATGGCGTTTTTTTGTCTTTTTGTGCCTTACTATACTATGGCGTTTTTATGCCTTACTATACTTTGTCGTTTTTTTTGTCTTTTTATGCCTTACTATACTATGACTTTTTTTTTTGTTTTTTTGTGCCTTACTATACTATGACGTTTTTTTGTCTTTTTGTGCCTTACTATACTATGACGTTTTTTCTTTGGTTTTTTTTGCCTTACTATACTTTGTTTTTTTTTTGTCTTTTTATGCCTTCCTATACTATGATGTTTTCTTTGTCTTTTTGTGCCTTACTATACTTTGTCGTTTTTTTTGTCTTTTTATGCCTTACTATACTATGAGGTTTTTTTTTTTTGTGGCTTACTATACTTTGTCGTTTTTTTTGTCTTTTTATGCCTTACTATACTTTGTCGTTTTTTTGTCTTTTTATGCCTTACTATACTATGGCGTTTTTATTACTTTCTATGCCTTACTATACTATGTCGTTTTTATGCCTTACTATACAATGTCGTTTTAATGACTTTTTATGCCTTACTATACTATGACGTTTTTTTTGTCTTTTTATGCCTTACTATACTATGACGTTTTTTTTGTCTTTTTATGCCTCACTATACTTTGTCGTTTTTTTTGTCTTTTTATGCCTTACTATACTATGGTGTTTTTATGACTTTCTATGCCTTGCTATACTATGACGTTTTTATGCCTTACTATACTATGTCGTTTTAATGACTTTTTATGCCTTACTATACTATGTCGTTTTTATGCCTTACTATACAATGTCGTTTTAATGACTTTTTATGCCTTGCTATACTTTGTCTTTTTTTTAAATCTTTTTATGCCTTACTATACTATGACGTTTTTTTTGTCTTTTTATGCCTCACTTTAATTTGTCGTTTTTTTTGTCTTTTTATGCCTTACTATACTATGGCGTTTTTATGCCTTGCTATACTATGTCGTTTTTATCAATTTTTATGCCTTACTATACTA
>NW_019497335.1:0-529 GCF_002814215.2 Seriola lalandi dorsalis | reverse complement strand
TATGACGTTTTGGATGCCTTACTATACTATGACGTTTTTATGGCGTTTTGGATGCCTTACTATACTATGACGTTTTTATGACGTTTTGGATGCCTTTCTATACTATGATGTTTTTATGGCGTTTTTGATGCCTTACTATACTATGACGTTTTGGATGCCTTACTATACTATGACGTTTTTATGACGTTTTATGCCTTACTATACTATGACTTTTTAAAAACTATTTTATGCCTTACTATACTATGACTTTTTAAAAACTATTTTATGCCTTACTATACTATGACTTTTTAAAAACTATTTTATGCCTTACTATACTATGACTTTTTAAAAACTATTTTATGCCTTACTATACTATGACCTTTTTTATGACTTTTTTATGACTTTTTTAAGCCTTACTATACTATGACGTTTTTATGCCTTACTATACTATGACTTTGATTTGACTTTTTTATGCCTTACTATACTATGACTTTTTAAAAAACTTTTTTATGCCTTACTATACTATGACTTTTTTATGACTTTTTTATGC
>NW_019497334.1:0-343 GCF_002814215.2 Seriola lalandi dorsalis | reverse complement strand
TTTCATACAGCCACTGAACGACAGAGAAGAAGGGAAAGCAGTGAGCCGGGGGCAAGTGATCGGGACAGAGTGGAATGCTTTGCAGAGGCAGAGAGAGAGAAAGAGAGGGAGAGAGAGAGAGAGGGAGAGAGAGACAGAGAGAGAGAGAGAGAGCCCTGGCAAAGCAGGAAGGGGAGGGAGAGAGGAGAG
This sequence comes from Seriola lalandi dorsalis, assembly GCF_002814215.2. Classification (NCBI taxonomy): domain Eukaryota; kingdom Metazoa; phylum Chordata; class Actinopteri; order Carangiformes; family Carangidae; genus Seriola; species Seriola lalandi. The sequence goes on along the minus strand of NW_019497334.1, from coordinate 154 downwards.
GTGGGAGGAGTGGGAGGAGGTGGAAGCGCGATCACTTGTTCCTCTGACGGAAACTCGCGACTTGACTCCGGAGGATGAGAGAAAAGAGTGGAGGAGAAGAGAGAGAAAGAAGAGGAGGAGGAGATTTAAAAAAAAAAAAAAAAAAAAAAAAAAA
>NW_019497333.1:0-343 GCF_002814215.2 Seriola lalandi dorsalis | reverse complement strand
CACACACACACACACACACACACACACACACACACACACACAGCCTTGGTCACAGAGGAGATACTGTACATATAAAAGGCTGAGTGCAGCGTTCTGCACACCTCTGACCACAGACTGTGGGAGGACACAGAGTCTCAGCCGGACAGAGAGAAGCAGCAGAGGAGGAAGAGGAGGAAGAGGAGTGAATAGATAGTGATAGTAGATGAGAAGGAGTAAGACAGGAAGCAGCGATCAGACGTGTGCGGCTCAGTCTGGTCTGAGGTTGAACGAGCGAAGAAGAAGAAGAGCGGCTCTTCTTCTGCTCATTTGATGAGATGAAACTCTGTGGATATGTGCTGCTCTT
>NW_019497332.1:0-343 GCF_002814215.2 Seriola lalandi dorsalis | reverse complement strand
TTATTGGTGTATTTATGATTTAATAATAATGAAATAATGATGTATATAAACTCAAACAAAAGGGGAATGTACACACAGGTAGTGCCAAAATAAAATAAAAAAAAACATAAAACAGAACTCAACTACCGAAGCAGAGCACAGTTCTGGACGAATATGCAGGTGAAAAGAAACGCCCCAAGACAGAACAGAGCGGGAGGCAGAGACTCATCTCTGAACTAACATTAAACAGAAATATAAAATGTGTTGTGTGAAAGGACAATATAGATTTAACCCTTGGGAGAAAATTAGTCTCAACAAAATGGAGAGCGCAACATAAACGTCACGGGGAAGCGAATCTATGTTC
>NW_019497331.1:0-388 GCF_002814215.2 Seriola lalandi dorsalis | reverse complement strand
TTTTTTTTTACGTTTTTATGCCATCCTACGCTATGACGGTTTTTTTTGACAATTTTACGCTTTATAATGATTGGACTTTTTTGACGTTTTATGCCATACTATACTATGACGTTTTTTGACATTTTTATGCCATACTATACTATGACGTTTTTTTGAAAAATTTATGCCACACTATACTATGACGTTTTTTGACAATTTCATGCCATACTATACTATGACGTTTTTTGACGTTTTATGCCACACTATACTATGACGTTTTTTGACGTTTTATGCCATACTATACTATGACGTTTTTGACATTTTTATGCCATACTATACTATGACGTTTTTTTGAAAAATTTATGCCACACTATACTATGACGTTTCATGCCATACTATACAATGTCGT
>NW_019497330.1:0-767 GCF_002814215.2 Seriola lalandi dorsalis | reverse complement strand
TTTTATGCCTTATTATACTATGACGTTTTTTCACATTTTTTTGCCTTGCTATACTATGACGTTTTTTCAAATTTTTATGCCTAACTATACTATGACGTTTGGGGACATTTTTATGCAATACTATATTATGACGTTTTATGCCTTATTATACTATGACATTTTTTCATATTTTTATGCCTTATTATACTATGACGTTTTTTCACATTTTTTTGCCTTGCTATACTATGACGTCTTTTCAAATTTTTATGCCTTACTATACTATGACGTTTTTTGACTTACTATACTATGAAGTTTTTTCAATTTTTTTTGCCTAACTATACTATGACGTTTGGGGACATTTTTATGCCATACTATATTATGACGTTTTATGCCTTATTATACAATGACATTTTTTCAAATTTTTATGCCTTATTAAACTATGACGTTTTTTCAAATTTTTATGCCTTACTATACTATGACATTTTTTCAAATTTTTATGCCTTACTATACTATGACGTTTTTTCAAATATTTTTGCCTTGCTATACTATGACATTTGGGGACATTTTTATGCCATACTATACTATGACGTTTTATGCCTTATTATACTATGACGTTTTTTCACATTTTTTTGCCTTGCTATACTATGACGTTTTTTCAAATTTTTATGCCTAACTATACTATGACGTTTGGGGACATTTTTATGCAATACTATATTATGACGTTTTATGCCTTATTATACTATGACATTTTTTCATATTTTTATGCCTTATTATACTATGACGTTTTT
>NW_019497329.1:0-343 GCF_002814215.2 Seriola lalandi dorsalis | reverse complement strand
CAACAGTAGAAATGAAGTAAAAGGCAAGAAACTGAATCTGTGAACACTGAGGAATAATAAACAACTAGAAAATTCCTGAAGAAATTTTGAATGTTCCTGCTGCTCAGTGTGTGAACTTCACTCCTCTCGTTTCAATCTGCACAAAGGACGTTACTTTCAGCTTCATTCATGTCGTAGCGACTCATCCTGACTCTGACCTCAGTCATGGCAGCTGTTCCTCAAAAAGCCTTTTGAAGCCGTCACGACTGGCCACAATAACCTCACACTGATGGTTTCAAACCCAGATTTGTCCCCACAACCACAGCAAGACATGTATACACACACACACACACACACACACACA
>NW_019497328.1:0-478 GCF_002814215.2 Seriola lalandi dorsalis | reverse complement strand
AAAAACGTCATAGTATAGTATGGCATAACACGTCAAAAAAACATCATAGTATATTAAGGCATAAAAGGTCATATAAACGTCATAGCATGGCAAGGCATGAGATGAAATAATATAATTAGGCATAAAAATGCCAAATAACGTCAAAGTATAGTATGGCATAAGAATGCCGAAAACGTCATAGTATAGTATGGCATAAAACGTCCAAAAACATCATAGTATATTAAGGCATAAAAGGTCATAAAACCGTCATAGTATGGTCAAGCATCAAACAAGATAGTATAGTAAGGCATAAAAATGCCACAAAACATCTAAGTATAGTATGGCATAAAAATGCCAAATAACGTCAAAGTATAGTATGGCATAAGAATGCCGAAAACGTCATAGTATAGTATGGCATAAAACGTCAAAAAAACATCATAGTATATTAAGGCATAAAACGTCCAAAAAACATCATAGTATATTAAGGCATAAAGGGTCA
>NW_019497327.1:0-789 GCF_002814215.2 Seriola lalandi dorsalis | reverse complement strand
TTTTTTTTGCCTTATTATATTATGACGTTTTTTTTACATTTTTTGCCTTGCTATACTATGACCCTTTTTTTGCCTTACTATACTATGATTTTTTTTGACATTTTTTGCCTTGTTATACTATGACGTTTTTTGACTTTTTTTTGCCTTACTATACTATGACGTTTTTGGACATTTTTTGCCTTGCTATACTATGACTTTTTTTGCCTTACTATACTATGACTTTTTTTGCCTTACTATACTATGACTTTTTTTGCCTTACTATACTATGACATTTTTTTGCCTTACTATACCATGACTTATTTTGACTTTTTTTTAAACTTACTATATTATGACATTTTTTGCCTTGCTATACTGTGACTTTTTCTTGCCTTACAATACTATGACTTTTTTTGACATTTTTTGCCTTGCTATACTATGACGTTTTTTGACATTTTTTGCCTTGCTATACCATAACCTTTTTTTTGCCTTACTATACTATGACGTTTTTGGACATTTTTTTGCCTTACTATACTATGACATTTTTTTGCCTTACTATACTATGACGTTTTTTGCCTTACTATACCATGACTTATTTTGACTTTTTTTTAAACTTACTATATTATGACATTTTTTGCCTTGCTATACTGTGACTTTTTCTTGCCTTACAATACTATGACTTTTTTTGACATTTTTTGCCTTGCTATACTATGACGTTTTTGGACATTTTTTGCCTTACTATACTATGACTTTTTTTGACATTTTTTTTCCTTACTATATTAAGATGTTTTTTGCCTTGCTATACTATGACTT
>NW_019497326.1:0-473 GCF_002814215.2 Seriola lalandi dorsalis | reverse complement strand
AGTATGGTAAGGAATAAAATGTCATAAAAACGTCATAGTATAGTAAGGTATAAAAAGTCATAAAAATGTCATAAAACAGCATAGTATGGTAAGGAATAAAATGTCATAAAAACGTCATAGTATATTAAGGTATAAAAAGTCATAAAAATGTCATAGTATGATAAGGCATAAAAACGTCATAGTATAGCAAGGCATAAAAAGTCATAAAAATGCCTTAGTATAGTAAGGCATAAAAAGTCTTAAAAACGACATAGTATAGTAAAGCATAAGAAGTCATAAAAACGTCATAGTATAGTAAGGCATAAAAACATCATAAAACAGCATAGTATGGTAAGGCATAAAATGTCATAAAAACGTCATAGTATACTAAGGCATAAAAAGGTCATAGTATGGTATGGCATAAAAAGTCATAAAACTGACATAGTATACTAAGGCATAAAAAGGTCATAGTATAGTAAGGTATAAAAAGTCAT
>NW_019497325.1:0-343 GCF_002814215.2 Seriola lalandi dorsalis | reverse complement strand
TAAAATTATTAAAAAATGTTATACTAAAGTATAGCATTAAAATGTCGAAAAACGTCATAGTATAGTAAGACATTAAATTATTGAAAAATTCATAGTGTTATATGGATTGACATATCATAGTATATTATCATATAAAAATATAAAAAAACATGATAGTATAATATGGCATAAAATTATTAAAAAATGTTATACTAAAGTATAGCATTAAAATGTCGAAAAACGTCATAGTATAGTAAGACATAAAAATGTCAAAAAAAGGTCATAGTATAGTATGGCATAAAATTATGAAAAAAATTCATAGTATTGTGTGAATTGAAATGTCATAGTATAGTATGGCATAAAA
>NW_019497324.1:0-343 GCF_002814215.2 Seriola lalandi dorsalis | reverse complement strand
CCCCCCAAAAAAAAACAAAAAAAAAAAAACACACACACACACACACACACACACTAGTTTGAGTTGCTGGTGTGATCGTATCTCCTCGTCTACAGCTCCTGTCAGAGCTCGTAAAGAGGGAAGGAACCAGGCCAGAGTAAACACAGCACAGTTTAAAAGAGAGGCCACCCTTCAGGTTTGATGAAGAGGTGAGAATAACAACAAGTATCATTTTACTCATGAGATACAATAAACATGGGAGAATCTGTCTTGGTGATACATGTAACAAATGTGCAAATGATTGAGACATTTCATTGGAGGTCAGTCATGCGGCAATGGGTATTTTAATTTGCCTCACTTAGTT
>NW_019497323.1:0-343 GCF_002814215.2 Seriola lalandi dorsalis | reverse complement strand
TTTTTTTTTTTTTTCTCCTTTTTGTTTGGGTCTTTATTTCCTCCCACACCAGCACAAAGTGTTGTCTGGACAGCTCTGATGAGCCGGGGCGTCTCCGGCATTACACATGTAAGCCGGACAAAGAGATAGAAGGAATGAGGCTGGGTGGGAGGGGAGAGAGAAATAGCGAGAGCGAGTCGGCATTCAGCAAAATGCAGACGCGTCGAATCTGGAAGCGTAACAAAAATGTGTCTGGCCTAATGATGTCAACTAGTGTTCTCACTGCCCCTCCGCAGTGTGTGTACGTTTGTGTGTGTGTGTGTGTGTGTGTGGAGCTTGTCGATTTCAGCTTTTTTTTTTTTTT
>NW_019497322.1:0-343 GCF_002814215.2 Seriola lalandi dorsalis | reverse complement strand
AGGGACCAGCTCATAAGCTTTCAACACAGTAGATTTAACGATGGAATAGCTCTGACTGTCAGCAGCAGACAATGACGAATAGGCCTCCTGCACTCTCCCAGTTAATGCGCACTGCAGCATTAATGTGTGAGTAGAATCCGGCCACCTCATTGTGTCCGCCACCCGCTCAAACAAAGCGAAAAATGTCTCCGGATCCTTCTCATTAAGCTTCGGCAACAACCTCAGGTTACCCAAGATATCAAAACATCCCTCAGCGGGACCAGAACCAGCGGAACTCTCCTCCTCCCCATCATCGCGAGCCGGCAATTTACCAGCTTTAAGTAAATCAAGCCTATACTGCTCC
>NW_019497321.1:0-343 GCF_002814215.2 Seriola lalandi dorsalis | reverse complement strand
GTTGATTTTTACTAAGACCTGTGAAGACACTGTTATAATAGTCTAGCCTGAATGCACGAACAGTTCAGCTTCAGTTTTTTTCTGTTCAGTTGTAGGAAATTCTGGCACATCCACCCATTGATGTGTTCAATGTACTAATTCAGCGAATGTAAGGGATGTAGTTGCCTGGTGACACTTTTATGTAGAGTTGTGTGTCATCTACATAATAATGGTAAGAGATAATAATATTCCGTAATCTAAGCAGTGTAGATGCAAGAGATCCAAAAAATTCCAATAATCTTTGTTTGCTCAGTTATAATTACCAATTGACAGAAAGTATTCCATGTCTTATATGATTTGAACC
>NW_019497320.1:0-343 GCF_002814215.2 Seriola lalandi dorsalis | reverse complement strand
CAGTAGAAAGAAGCTGTCCAGTGTGTGTGTGTGTGTGTGTGTGTGGTGTGTTCAGGGCCCAGCTGATGTTCAATAAAAGCCTTCATGTTGAATCAGCTGTTCCACTCTGACCACCAGGAGGCGCCATTCACTCAGTTTAACAATCAGCCACCAGTGTGGTGTTGTTTACTGACGTGTCGTTGTTTCCTGATGTGTTGTTGTTTCCTCAGGATGAAGAAGATGATGGAGACTATGTTGAAGAGGAGGAGGAGGATGAGGAGGAAGAGGAAGATGGAGGTAGGTGAAGATTATTGTGAGGTTTTATTTTCCTTGAGGGAAACTGATCTCTCACACACACACACAC
>NW_019497319.1:0-791 GCF_002814215.2 Seriola lalandi dorsalis | reverse complement strand
AAAGAAACTGCATAGTATAGAATGGCATAAAACGTCAAAAAAAAAAAAGTTAATTAAGGCATAAAAGGTGATATAAATGTCATAATATGGTAAGGAATAAAATGACATAGCATAGTAAGGCATACAAATGTAAATAAACATCATAGTATAGTATGGCATAAAAATGTGAAAAAACGTCATAGTATAGCATGGCATAAAATGTCACAAAACGTCATAGTATAGTATGGCATAAATTGTCAAAAAATCATTGTAGTATATTAAGGCATAAAAGGTCATAAAAAGGTCATAGTATGGTAAGGAATAAAAGGACACAGTATAATGAGACTTGAAAATGCCAAAAAAAAATGTCATAGTATAGTATGTCATAAAAATTTGAAAAAACGTTATAGTATAGTATGGCATAAAATGTCAAAAAAATTCCATAGAGTATTAAAGCATAAAACGTCATAAAAAGGTCATAGTATGGTGAGGAATAAATCAACATAGTGTAGAAAGGCTTAAAAATGTCTAAAAACGACATAGTATATTATGTCATAAAAATGTGAAAAAACGTCATAGTATAGTATGGCATAAAATGTCAAAAAATCATTATAGTATATTAAGGCATAAAAGGTCATAAAAAGGTCATAGTATGGTGAGGAATAAATCAACATAGTGTAGTAAGGCTTAAAAATGTCAAAAAACGACATAGTATAGTATGGCATAAAACGTCAAAATAAAAAAAAAAGTTAATTAAGGCATGAAAGGTTATATAAATGTCATAGTATGGTAAGGAATAAAATGACAGCATA
>NW_019497318.1:0-344 GCF_002814215.2 Seriola lalandi dorsalis | reverse complement strand
CACACACACACACACACACACACACACACACACACACACACACACACAAAGAGGAGGAGACACAGGGAATGACAGACAGGGAAACAAACACAGGAAACACTGGGGAAGTGCAGTGGCCACAGAGGGGGCTGTGGCAGGTTTAACCTTGTGCTGCTGCAGACGCTACGTTCATTTGACCGAATTCAATTCACATCTGTGCTGTGTCATTACTGTGATGTAGAAGTGGCCAGGAGGCTTATTCAGAAATGAGACCAACACACTGCAATCAGATTAACATGTTTGAAAGACGCCAATGATCTACCAGACAAATAGATCACCATTGAAATGGTGACCAGTGGTACAGT
>NW_019497317.1:0-344 GCF_002814215.2 Seriola lalandi dorsalis | reverse complement strand
TTTTTAAAGCTGTGAGTTCAGCCAGTGACGGGCCAGAGTTTGAATTTAAACTAACCTCTACCCATCAGTGAGGTTGGCAGGCTCTGACTTTATCCTCAACAGCTGCAGACCTGTTCCTCATGTGCTTCTGTTGTTCAGAGTACATGCTTGGCTTGTTTTGAAACACGACATGAGATCCCAACACTCCTTGTTCTGCTTAGAGTTGGCAGGCAGACTTTGAACAAGTTTTCTTTAGCAACAGCAGCTACGACACACTTAATCTTTTCGACACGCACTCACGTCACTGTCTGTGTGTTGGTGTGGAGGAGTCTGCTGTGGGACATGCATTTCATTTTTGTTTTTCA
>NW_019497315.1:0-344 GCF_002814215.2 Seriola lalandi dorsalis | reverse complement strand
CTGTGCACTGGCCTACTGATCTGACAGAATTGGTGGCAGAATGGAGAGAGAAGTGGTCCTTCCCACCGGAGACCAGGGTTCGATCCCCAGGCAGAGCACCGGGCAGAAGGAAGAGAGGGACCTGCTTCAATTAAATTTATAAAAGGGGACGGGCCCAGCAAATAAATAAAAATAATAAAAAGTTAAGAAATATAAAAAAATAGAATAATTAAACCACATTAGCTAAAAACAATTGTGTTTGTGGGGAGGGGACGCTGGGAACCGTCCCAATTGAATCCATGCGGATCACCATGGGGAGGTGCATAGAAATAGAAAAAAAAAAAATAAATAAATAAAAAAAAAAA
>NW_019497314.1:0-344 GCF_002814215.2 Seriola lalandi dorsalis | reverse complement strand
TTAACATTGCTTATTTTCTCATGCATTGCTTAACAAATGAACAAAGAACGTGGCCATAGCAATCAGATGGCTATTGGTTATGGCTATGTGGCTCCAGGCTGCAGCATACAGAACACACATGACACAAGGACGGATGAACTACAAGCTAGTTGGTCGAAAACTGTAAACTGTACACTATTCCGTCTGTGTGAGATCGCTCATGTTTCCGCTCTCACATGCAAAAGTCTGAACCACACTAAAAAACGTTTAGCTCTCTCTGCCATTGACACTAAAAGCAGGGTTTGTGTCTCTGTGCTGCACTGTGCTCTGGCGCCCCTCACACAGGGAGAGAGAGAGAGAGAGAG
>NW_019497313.1:0-1010 GCF_002814215.2 Seriola lalandi dorsalis | reverse complement strand
AATGCCAAAAACTGTCATAGTATAGTGTGGCATAAAAATGTTAAAAAACGTCATAGTATAGTATGGCATAAAAATGTTAAAAAACGTCATAGTATCGCATGGCATAAAACGTCAAAAAAACATCAAAGTATATTATGGCATAAAAAGTCAAAAAACATCATAATATGGCAAGGAATACAACAACATAGTATAGAAAGGTATAAAAATGCCAAAAACTGTCATAGTATAGTGTGGCATAAAAATGTTAAAAAACGTCATAGTATAGTATGGCATAAAACGTCAAAAAAACATCATAGTTTATTATGGCATAAAAGGTCATAAAAACGTCATAGTATGGCAAGGAATACAATAACATAGTATAGAAAGGTATAAAAATGCCAAAAACTGTCATAGTATAATGTGGCATAAAAATGTTAAAAAAAAAAGTCATAGTATATTAAGGAATAAAAGGTCATAAAAACATCATAATATGACAAGGAATACAATGACATAGTAGATTAAGGCATAAATGTCAAAAAAATGTCATAGTTTAGTATGGCATAAAACATCCAAAAAACTTCATAGTATATTAAGGCATAAAAAGTCATAAAAACATGATAATATGGTAAGGAATACAACGACATACTATATAAAGGCATAAAAATGCAAAAAAAAGTTCATAGTATAGTATGGCATAAAACTTCAAAAAAACATCATAGTATATAATGGCGTAAAAGGTCATTAAAACGTCATAGTAAGGCAAGGAATACAAGAACGTAGTATAGAAAGGTATAAAAATACCAAAAACTGTCATAGTACAGTGTGGCATAAAAATGTTAAAAAACGTCATAGTATAGTATGGCATAAAACTTCAAAAAAACATCATAGTATATTATGGTGTAAAAGGTCATTAAAACGTCATAGTATGGCAAGGAATACAACAACGTAGTATAGAAAAGTATAAAAATGCCAAAAACTGTCATAGTATAGTGTGGCATAAAAGGTCAAGAAACATTATAGTTTATTATGGC
>NW_019497312.1:0-344 GCF_002814215.2 Seriola lalandi dorsalis | reverse complement strand
TACAGTTTAAGTTAAGTTTAAGTTTAACTATGAGAAAGTTTCCATCTGTGATCACTTACCTGGAGCACAGAGCTGTTCTGCCAACGCAGGCAACAAACAAAGCAGGAAAATGATCTTTTCCAACATTTCTCCAGAAAACAAGAGGCGAGATGATCAAATGCTGCCAGTGAAACTCTCAGTGTGGAGTGATCTGAGGAGGTCAGCAGAGGAACTTCCCTGGATAAGGTCTGTGTTTAATGGTTAAGCCAGGACACACCTGAACTGACCCGTCTGCTTTAGAAAATGGCTGTCAAAGGGGCAGCCAACCCCCCCCCCCACACACACACACACACACACACACACAC
>NW_019497311.1:0-344 GCF_002814215.2 Seriola lalandi dorsalis | reverse complement strand
AAGTGTCTCGATTGTGAGGCTGAAAAAAAATAAATATCAGAAGTGACAAAGCGACTTGTAACTGAGCTCCGTGTCGCCTCTCATGTCCCGCCATCGTCCTGTAAACCCGTCTGCTCTGCTGTTGCACCGAGCATTACCTGCTCAGGTGCTTGGCTACACCTGATGCCACCCCTCTGCGCTGTCCTGCCACAGCATCAAACCCCTCCCACGCCCCGGCTCCACACAGGAAGTTGATATTGGATGATTTCATCAAAACCCAGGATTCAGTCGAGTTGAGGGATGATGTTTAAGAACGTTGAAGGTGAACGTGTTTGAAAATGATCTATTACAATACAAATATAAGC
>NW_019497310.1:0-470 GCF_002814215.2 Seriola lalandi dorsalis | reverse complement strand
GGGGCTTGGTGACTGCTTTGTTGTGACATCACAAAGTTCCAGAAGTCCTGACGGCTGGTTTTAAGGCTCAGTTTCTGAATACAGGCTGTGTGCATTTCTCTGTGGACTGAGGCTTTGATACTTTCACAGTATTAATATAGAAGCTAGAGCTGATCTATAATCTATAATCACACTACACATGGACACAGACCTTTAGACTGGAGGAGCTTTAAGTATGTTCTTTGTCATCTGTAACTTCCCATCAACAGAACAGGGAACATTGTAGAATAAATGACATCTTCAATATTTGCACAGGGACTCTGATTATTCCTACACTGACATATCACCTTGTATGTCAGTTAGTTTGGTTGATCTGCACCATTTTAATTTAACAACAACAATATAAAATAACGTGAATCGGTCTTAAAACTAAAAGTCCACTGATAATCCGGCCTGGTCAAGCTGAGCTACGTCCCGTTGATGGCTGTGAA
>NW_019497309.1:0-344 GCF_002814215.2 Seriola lalandi dorsalis | reverse complement strand
GATGATGATGATGGTGGTGATGATGATGATGAAGATGGTGATGATGATGATATTGATATGAATGTTTCAGGCTCAGAAAGTGTCTGACGACCTGCTGCAGAAGATCGGCTCTAAGAACCGCAGAGCTCTGGACCTGGTGGCTGCGAAGTGTTATTACTACCACGCCAGAGTGTACGAGTTCCTCAACCAGTTTGACACCATGCGCAGGTACAGACACACACAGGTACAGACACACACACACACACACACACACACACACAGAGACACACAGACACACACACAGAGACAGACACACACACACAGACACACACAGACACACACACACACAGACACACACAGGTACA
>NW_019497308.1:0-344 GCF_002814215.2 Seriola lalandi dorsalis | reverse complement strand
GACAATTTTATGCCATAGTATATAGTGACGTTTTTTGACAATTTTATGCTTTACTAAACTATGACACTTTTTTACAATTTTATGCCATACTATATAGTGACATTTTTTGAAGTTCTTATGCCTTAATATACAAAGACTTTTTATGCCTAACTATACTATGATGTTTTTTGACAATTTTATGCTTTACTATACTATGACATTTTTCGAAAATTTTATGCCCTACTATACCATGACATTTCATGCCTTACTATACTAAGACGTTTTCTGACATTTTTATACCTTACTTCATTATGGCGTTTTTTGACAATCTTATGTCTTACCATACTATGACAGTTTTTGACTAT
>NW_019497307.1:0-481 GCF_002814215.2 Seriola lalandi dorsalis | reverse complement strand
GCATAAAACATCACAAAAACGACATAGTATAGTAAGGCTTAAAAAGTCATAGTATAGTAAGGCATAAAAACGTCACAAAAACGTCGTAGTATAGGAAGGCATAAAAAGTCATAAAATTGTCATAGTATAGGAAGGCAGAAAAAGTCATAGTATAGTAAGGCAGAAAAAGTCATAAAAACGTCATAGCATAGAATGGCATAAAAATTCATACTATAGTAAGGTATAAAAAGTCATAAAAATGACATAGTATAGTAAAGCAAAAAAAGTCATAAAAACGTCATATTATAATAAGAAATAAAACGCCATAGTAAGGTAAGGCATAAAAAGTCATAAAAACGTCACAGTTTAGTAAGGCATAAAAAGTCATAAAAACGTCATAGTATAGAAAGGCATAGAAAGTCATAGTATAGTAAGGCATAAAAAGTCATAAAAATGACATACTATAGTAAGGCATAAAAAGTCATAGTATAGTAAGGCTTAA
>NW_019497305.1:0-344 GCF_002814215.2 Seriola lalandi dorsalis | reverse complement strand
TAGTATTGCAGAAAAATGCCCAAGAATGTCATAGTATAGTATGGCATAAAATGTCATAAAAACGTCATAGTATAGTATGGCATAAAATGTCATAAAAACGTCATAGTATGGTCAGGCATCAAACAAGACAGTATAGTAAGGCATAAACTGTCAAAAAAAATATCATAGTATATTAATGCATAAAAGGTCATAAAAACGTCATAATATGGTGAGTCATTAGACGAAATAATATAATTAGGCATAAAAATGCCAAAAAACGTTTAAGTATAGCATCGCAGAAAAAGGCCAAAAACGTCATAGTATAGTATGGCATAAAATGTCAAAAAAATATCATAGTATATTAA
>NW_019497304.1:0-344 GCF_002814215.2 Seriola lalandi dorsalis | reverse complement strand
AAGGATTTTGTGTGTGTGTGTGTGTGTGTGTGTGTGTGTGTGTGTGTGCGTGCGTGCGTGCGTGTGTGCGTATTACAGCGTGTATATTTATTTATTTGTAAGTGTACATTTCAACCTACCTAACCTACTATGAATCCCACGACTCGTTTCTTCACCATGACGTTGACATTTGTGTCTTTTTTGTGTGAAATATCTCGACAGCTATTGGACGGACAAATTTGACATAGACGTACAGACTCAGAGTTAATTGTAAAAACTTTGATTATCATCTGACTTTTCATTTGGTGCCATCATCACCTAAACCACCAAACGCCAAAGCCCCAACCAACAACTGTGTAAAAAAA
>NW_019497303.1:0-414 GCF_002814215.2 Seriola lalandi dorsalis | reverse complement strand
CTACAGACACAAAACAACTACAGACACAAAACAACTACAGACACAAAACAACTACAGACACAAAACAACTACAGACACACAAAACAACTACAGACACAAAACAACTACAGACACAAAACATCTACAGACACAAAACAACTACAGACACAAAACAACTACAGACACAAAACAACTACAGACACAAAACAACTACAGACACAAAACAACTACAGACACAGAACTTGGTGTGTGTTCTGTCTCTTTCAGTCTGGGGCTCTTGTGTCTATGTAGGAGGGCTGGGGTGCTTTTCTCATGTCTGTGCTCAGGTGCCTGTTGCATCATCATCCCTCCATGGCTGAGGATACTGAGGTCACGTCATTAGCACTGTTTCTGTAAATATAAAGGGTTTAACAACCTGAGAAATTGTTGGACTAT
>NW_019497302.1:0-344 GCF_002814215.2 Seriola lalandi dorsalis | reverse complement strand
AACTGAACATGTAATATGAAAATATAAATCTCACTTTTTTCTTTTTTTTAGGCTTATGGAGCCATACCTCTATGGCAGCCGTTTGGATCAAGACATAATTGATCTTGACCAGACTGTGGAGCATCTTCAGCAAGCCCTGAACTTCACTGCCCATGTAGTGTACCGCGGCGGCATCATACTTTTCGTCAGCCGCCGGCGTCAATTTGGACACCTGGTGGAGAGCACTGCAAAGGACTGCGGGGAGTATGCCCATACACGGTACTGGCAGGGTGGTCTCCTTACCAACGCCCCTATCCAGTATGGCCCAGGAGTCCGCTTACCAGACCTCATCGTTTTCCTGTCCA
>NW_019497301.1:0-344 GCF_002814215.2 Seriola lalandi dorsalis | reverse complement strand
AACTGAACATGTAATATGAAAATATAAATCTCACTTTTTTCTTTTTTTTAGGCTTATGGAGCCATACCTCTATGGCAGCCGTTTGGATCAAGACATAATTGATCTTGACCAGACTGTGGAGCATCTTCAGCAAGCCCTGAACTTCACTGCCCATGTAGTGTACCGCGGCGGCATCATACTTTTCGTCAGCCGCCGGCGTCAATTTGGACACCTGGTTGAGAGCACTGCAAAGGACTGCGGGGAGTATGCCCATACACGGTACTGGCAGGGTGGTCTCCTTACCAACGCCCCTATCCAGTATGGCCCAGGAGTCCGCTTACCAGACCTCATCGTTTTCCTGTCCA
>NW_019497300.1:0-344 GCF_002814215.2 Seriola lalandi dorsalis | reverse complement strand
GTAACATTACGAAGAGTCAGTTCACAAGAAAGTGGTTACATGGATTGAGCCTAATCCAGTGAATGCTTGGATTATACCATTGTTTCTATATGGTGCTTCCACTTGAAACATCTTCTTTTAATTCGCCTACAGAGTTTATAATGTGAAGACTTGAGCAAGGTAAGGTACCTCACCTGAACAGGGACTTGAATCCTGGACCCTCAGATTAAAAGTCTGATGCTCTACCGACTGAGCTACCCAGGCTTCACAAAGCTTCTTATCTTGAGGTAAAACGGCTCTGTAGTCCAAACCTCAACTTTACACATAAATAAGCAGTTAACCACACGTATAAGGACTCAAAATTT
>NW_019497299.1:0-344 GCF_002814215.2 Seriola lalandi dorsalis | reverse complement strand
AAATAAACTACTTTCATTACATGTATCATTATTACTAAAGGAGGCAGAGGAATAACTAAACATAAGACACACTTAGCAGAGAGAGCAGGAGAGAGAGAGAGAAGTCAGTCGGTAACGAAGCTTCGTACTAACGACTATGACCAACTCTACATATCAAACAGAGGGAGTTAGACATAAAGACCTGCCTCTAATAAAAGTCAGTGACGTTCTGGAGTTGAAATAAATAAAGAATAAACTATTGTGGATCCAGATGGAGGCTGTGCTCTGTGTTAGAGACTGAATAAGAAAGATAATCTGTCTCTGGCCCCAGTGGTTCACCTGGGCCAGAGTCCGGCCTGTTGCCC
>NW_019497298.1:0-386 GCF_002814215.2 Seriola lalandi dorsalis | reverse complement strand
ACACACACACACACACACACACACACACACACAGACACACACACACACACACACACACACACACACACATACACACACACACACATACACACACACACACACACAGGGCAGTGACAGGTTCGCTCCTCAGTCCAAATGTTAATCTGGTCTTAATGGTGACATCACAGTGACATCACAGAGCATTCAGGGCAGTGATTGGTCCATGTCAGCAGGTTTACAGGTTGAAGGTGAGAACGAAGGTGAGAACAGACGTGATGTTGAAGTTCGCAGCGATAGAGTCAGTGTGTCACCATGGCAACATGATGGTTACCAAAGTGACACAGTGCGGTGGCCCTGAGAGCTCAACACACAAACCTCTCCAATCAATAATGTTTATCCACTGATTA
>NW_019497297.1:0-344 GCF_002814215.2 Seriola lalandi dorsalis | reverse complement strand
CGTCATAGTATAGTATGGCATAAAACGTCAAAAAAAACATCATAGTATATTAAGTTATAAAAGGTCTTAAAAACGTCATAGTATGGTAAGACATAAGACAATATAGTATAGGAAGGAAAAAAAAGGCCATGAAATGCCATACTATGGTATGGCATAAAACGTCAAAAAAAAATCATGGTATATTATGGCATAAAAAGTCATAAAAACATCATAGTATGGCAAGGAATACAACAACATAGTATATTAAGGCATAGAAATGTCAAAAAATTTAATAGTTTAGTATAGCAGAAAAATGCAAAAAAAACATCATAGTATAGTATGGCATAAAACGTTTAAAAAAATAT
>NW_019497296.1:0-344 GCF_002814215.2 Seriola lalandi dorsalis | reverse complement strand
GTGTTAATGAATATGACCTTATTTATTTAGTTAAAATATGTCCCATCCACTTTAAATAAAGACAGAATGAAGAGTTTGATTATCCAATGAGAACTCAGCCTTGTGATTAAAAGAGCAAAGTGTTATTGTTGAAGTGATGTCATCTCACCAAGTGATGAAATGTCAGGGAGCGACTGTGTTCTGGAGCGAGGGAAACATTCAGTGTTTGGGAATAAAACTTCACCACTGTTGATGGACGTGTTGTTTGTGAAAAGTAAAGATTGAATATTTGAGGGTTTAGACCCAGGGTCTGGTGGTGTGCGCTGTGGGGCCGTTGGTACGAGCCGTTCAGTTCTCCAGTGACG